>NW_027468881.1:40390256-40642756 GCF_046254945.1 Alosa pseudoharengus | reverse complement strand
AAAATCCTCTGTTGAATGAAAGTAAATGTACGTTAAATATCTAAACTTTTTCTTGTAACCGTCTTTATGTGGCTCTTCTGAGATAAAAAAAAATAAAAAATTGGTAAAAGTGGCTCTCCAGGCAAAAAAGGTTCCCGACCCCTGGCCTAGGCCTACAATTTTTTATTACAACTCTACCTCTTTAATTCAGCTGTCTGGTTGAAGCCTGGAAATATTGTAAACAAAGTAGCATAGTTGGCTAGCTTAGCCTATCTACTGATTGGACTGTTCAGTTTCCCCATGTGTGTTTAAGTTTCAAGGTAATACTTGTTCTCCTTGGGACAGGCCTTTTTTGGGAAACGTTGGTATTGAGATGATCAGTCAACTTCAATGCAAGCGTTTTAAACAAATATGTGCAGCATGCTAATGATGCTAAGCGAATTTAATAGTAATTTAGCTAGTCTTCTTCTATGCGTCCTTGCTTTCACGATTGTGAATGTTTTATTTAAGTCGCCGTGTTCATTGAGCAGGAGAGGGAGGAAGAGTGAGAGGGAGAGGGAGGGAGCGCGAGAGAGAGGGGCAAGGAGAGGGGGTTTACTTCTATACTGTTTGTTAAAGTTGCACACATAGTCTACAATGAAAGCAAGGAGAGGTATGAAATTATTATTTATTTATTTATTTGTTTTTTGAACAACGTAGGCTACCGATAAGTAAAGCGGGAGATGTGGGTTGCTTTTGCGGCCTCGTAAACACTAGAAAGGGTGTGTCGCGATTCTGCCTTTTCACACCGTGACACAGTATCGTGGATATGAATGTCGCGATTTCGGTTTCGAATTGTAAATCGTTACAGCCCTACTTATAACGCTACGTAGACCTGTGGCTGCCGTAATATCTTATAGCGCTACATAGCCCTGTGGCTGCCATAATATCTTATAGCGCTACCTAGCCCTGTAGCTGCAGTTATATCTTATAGCGCTACATAGCCCTGTGGCTGCAGTAATATCTTATAGCGCTACGTAGACCTGTGGCTGCCGTAATATCTTATAGCGCTACGTAGACCTGTGGCTGCCGTAATATCTTATAGCGCTACCTAGCCCTGTGGCTGCCGTAATATCTTATAGCGCTACCTAGCCCTGTAGCTGCAGTAATATCTTATAGCGCTACATAGCCCTGTGGCTGCCGTAATATCTTATAGCGCTACCTAGCCCTGTAGCTGCAGTAATATCTTATAGCGCTACGTAGACCTGTGGCTGCCGTAATATCTTATAGCGCTACGTAGACCTGTGGCTGCCGTAATATCTTATAGCGCTACATAGCCCTGTGGCTGCCGTAATATCTTATAGCGCTACCTAGCCCTGTAGCTGCAGTAATATCTTATAGCGCTACGTAGCCCTGTAGCTGCAGTAATATCTTATATCGCTACGTAGCCCTGTGGCTGCCGTAATATCTTATAGCTCTACAAAGACCTGTGGCTGCCGTAATATCTTATAGCGCTACATAGCCCTATACTTCATTCAAAAGTGAAAGCAGAAGGTTGATCAGCTGTGTTCTAAAGAATGTTTGATTCAAGTTCAGCATGTGTTGTTGCAAACTATTTGTTTCTCAGCAAATGCCACGATGAACGGTAACAAATAGGCTAGGCTATGTAGGCTAAAGTCACATCGTGGGGAGTTTATTATTTCGTTTTGGCAAGTAGCCGTGTAATAAGTGGGATAATGTATAGAACGCCGGACATTATTGGGAAAATAAGTCCCTTCAGGGCGGAACAAGACCCCTCCGCTGCGCATTGGGGTTGGACTTATTTTCCCAATAATGACCGGCGCTCTATACATTATCCCTTACATAGCGCTACATAGCCCTGTGGCTGCTGTAATATCTTATAGCGCTACATAGCCCTGTGGCTGCTGTAATATCTTATAGCGCTACATATCCCTGTGGCTGCTGTAATGCCTTCATTAAATAGCGTTACATAGAGCCTAATATTAAGTATTGTGGGCCTGCAATGACAATGTCTGAGACTTCATTCTCCATATTACTGTATAAGTCATTGTAACATAAAAATGAGTTTGACGTTGTTTGATGTTTATTTTGACATAACTGCATTGTGCTTTAAAATACTATACCGAAACATGGTGTGGAATTCTTGCCATGTGACTGGCTCCTGTGTGTGTGTGTATGTGTGTGTGTGTGTGTGTTGCATGTCCAGTTCTAGAGGTAAATGGCATCTGTGTGTGTGTGTGTGTGTGTGTGTGTGTTGGATGTCCAGTTCTAGAGGTCACTGGCACTTTATCAGTTTCTAATGTCTCCCTCACAGCACTTGCAGTGTCCTTCTTTGCATCTCATTTCACTCTTGACCTTAAAGGAGCTCAATACCAGTGCTCTGTTAAAGGACTCCTGGTGAATATGAATCTGATTGTGCGCTTTGTTAAAGGCTTCCTGGTGAATATGAATCTGATTGTGCGCTCTGTTAAAGGACTCCTGCTAAATAACACCAGTGCTCCGTTACAGGACTCCTGGTGAATAATACCAGTGCTCTGTTAAAGGACCCCTGCTAAATAACACCAGTGCTCTGTTAAAGGACTCCTGGTGAATATGAATCTGATTGTGTGCTAGGGCTTTGACTTTTGCCCAAAAATCATATTCGAAGTTTGTTTGTTTATTAATATAAAAATTCAAATATATTCAAATATGTATTTATAATATTTTAATCATTATATGTCTTCAGTAAGACCGATATTGGTATCAAACTTAAAGGAGAATTCCGGTGTGATTTTGACCTAAAGTGTTTTGAAACATGATACCGAGTGTGAACGTATGTCTCATAGCCCATCTCGGCTTGTCCCCTGCACTCCGAAATCTGGCGCTAGTTAGCCGATGCTACCAACAAGGCGGTCAATGGTTGTGCCTCGGCATCGGCATAGCCATGCAAATAAATCACTGGTTTACACCATTTACGAGGCTCAATGTATCTCCACACTTCATTGGTAGACTTCCAAGGGCCCTGAGATTTAAAACGAGACATTGAGAACTTTGAAAAAGCACTGGTAGTTTACTTACAAGACGATTTATACAGACAGTATCTTCTCGAAGTTTAGCGTTTGCAGCCATCTTGAATTTAGTCACGATAAGTCGAGCGACGAGTAAGAATGAACAGGTATGATAAGGGATCAGATTCCAAAAATAATTCTGTGGAAATGCATGGATTACAGTTTCTTCCAGTAGCAGCAACTGGAATCCATGCATTTCCACGGAATTATTTTTGGAATCTGATCCCTTATCATACCTGTTCATTCTTACTCGTCGCTCGACTTATCGTGACTAAATTCAAGATGGCTGCAAACGCTAAACTTCGAGAAGATACTGTCTGTATATATCGTCTTGTAAGTAAACTACCAGTGCTTTTTCAAAGTTCTCAATGTCTCGTTTTAAATGTCAGGGCCCTTGGAAGTCTGCCAATGAAGTGTGGAGATACATTGAGCCTCGTAAATGGTGTAAAACAGTGATTTATTTGCATGGCTATGCCGATGCCGAGGCACAACCATTGACCGCCTTGTTGGTAGCATCGGCTAACTAGCGCCAGATTTCGGAGTGCAGGGGACAAGCCGAGATGGGCTATGAGACATACGTTCACACTCGGTATCATGTTTCAAAACACTTTAGGTCAAAATCACACCGGAATTCTCCTTTAAGTTCTATATGTTCTGTCCACCAGAGGGCAGTGTGTCAGTCAATGTCAATAGACTACGTGCACGAAAGGCTGAGTATTTATGCGTGTGTTAAAATTGTTATTATTGAGCATAGGGCTGGGCGATAAAACGATAGCGATATGTATTGCAATAGACATGTAATCGATATCAATAAAAAATACGCTTGATATAACATTCAGTAAGCATTGTAGTATGTCAAACTCTACCAGAGTAGGCGATCGAGGAGGCCTACTTCAACACACTCTCCTTGCCCCGTGCACTCTCTCTCGGCTCGTGTCCATTATTGCGGCGCGTAGACGCTTGCAGACGCCTAGCCCTCTCTCCCGTCGCCGCTTGTGGCCGTGTATAGGCTAAAGTGTATGGTGTAACGTTTTATTTTATCTAACATGCCAGCTAACATAGGCTACTAAAGTGGAGGTAGCCTACTACTGTTAACATATTTTATTGAAACACTCACAAATATCACTGACATGTTCCTCCAAAGCACATTCTGTCTTGGTTCAAGTGGCCAACAAGGTCTTTTTGATAGGGTGCAATAGCGAACTTGTTCTAAACTTAACTTCTTCGCCACTATATAGCTTAATATATTTTCATAAAACCTACACGATTATCAGGCGGAACAAATATTTCTCGCAGGCTATTGTTCCGGACCGGAAGACTAGAGCAAAGGACAGAACTTGTTTACCGAAGATGTACTTTCATTGGCTAACCGCCTCGCGTTAACCGCTCTCATTTGCATAAAGTTCAGCAGAGCCCAACTTCTTGACGCGCCGCCTCTGTTCGAATGGCCGCGCCGCCTTCCCAAGGTGCATTGCGGAAACTTAAACCACGCCTTGCCGCTCTCCATAGGAAATCAATGGGCTATGTGCGGCGCGATGGGCTTTGCCGCGATAATGGACACGAGCCGCCTCTCCCTCTCAACAGGCGCATCCCTCCTCAGCATGCACGTGTAATCCAAACATTAATCGTGCAAGACGACTGGCTAAATTGCTATTAAATCTGGTTAGCATCATTAGCACACTGCACGAATTTGTTCAAAACTGTTGCATTCAAATTGACTGCTAAATTCGAATCATCTCAATCCCGATGCAAATGGAAAAGTATTTTCCAAGACTCAAACGGGCCTGTCCCAAGGAGAAAAAGTATTCATTTGAAACATAAACACACGTGGGGAAACTGAACAGTCTAACCCAGGGTTCCCACGGGTCCTTGAAATCCTTGAAAGTTTGTGAATCTGAAAAAAATAATTCAAGGCCCTTGAAAGTTTTTGAAAAGAGACATAAATAAATGGAGGTCCTTAAAAGTCCTTGAATTTCTTTTTGAGGAAAAAAAATCCATACAATTACGTACAATTCCGCTTATTAACATGTACACGGCCAGCATGATTTTTGCGTGTTTCCCGCGTGTAGTGTTTGTTGCCCAAATATTTAATTTAACATTCTGATGAATAAACCGACAGGTTCATGGTAACGAGTTTTTACTTGTTTAGGACAAGTTTATTTCAGCTCAGTTTTATGCAAAATACAAACATGAAAAATAGAATATGCCTACTATCTGTCATATGACCAAAAATAAAAGAAAACTGCGACAAGGTATCCTTGGTCTGTTGAGGTAACATGGTTTAACCATGCCATTGCCCACGCTTAAAATTTATCGACACATTAGGTCCTTGAATTTAAGGATATTGGGCCTGGAAAGTCCTTGAAAGGTTCTTGAATTTGATCTTAACCAAGGTGTGGGAACCCTGCTAACCAGTAGACTATAGCAAATTAAGCTAACGTTACTTTGTTTACAATATTTCCAGACTTCAACCAGTGCTGCTTTTCATTCAGACTTATCTGCACATTTATTCATTTGAGTGTTTTTCATGTTTGTGTTGCCATTTCTTTTCCCTGTTTGCTTTGATTGATAACTGAGGTGATTAAAATCAGAGGAAGGTTAAGTTTAAAATAAAAGTGGGAACTCACTAAGCATGAGCCAGCCAGGATGCCAATGTCACCTATAGGAGCCCAGATGACCAATAATAGCCTTGCTAATGAGCTCGCGATTTTACTTCACCAGGCGTGAAAAAAACCTCGGAATCTGAATTGAAAACAACTTTTAAAACCAAATACATTTACAAAAAATGATCTCCATAGGCTACAGGTTTGAATATTCATTCATTCATTCATTTGAACATCCTTGAATTTCCCCTGGGGATCAATAAAGTATCTATCTATCTATCTATCTATCTATCTATCTACCTATCTATATTAAGAGATCCCTAAAATTTGTTCGAATATCTTTAATTTTTAAAAGAATCTAATTATATTCGAATAACGAAGTTCGGAGTCAAAGCCCTATTGTGCGCTCTGTTAAAGGACTCCTGCTGAATATGAATCTGACTGTGCGCTCATCTGTCTCCCTCTTTCTCTCTTTCCTCCAGACCCCTTTGCCAGACGCCCTGGACACAAAGGACACCATGAAGCAGGTAGGGGGCGTGGAGGCCTCTCTTCTCCATCATGTTCAGAAGTACTGATGCAGGTTCCCAGGCTCCGCGGGGAAAATAGTGGAGTCTCATGATAAATAAAAACAATTCAAACCAGAGACATTTGAAAAATATGAAATGTATAATTATGATGTTGATGAATAGATAGGCATCCTCTATGTATGAGTGTGTTGTGTGTGTGAGTGTGTTGTGTGTGTGCGTGTTGTGTGTGTGAGTGTGTTGTGTGTGTGAGTGTGTTGTGTGTGTGTGTGAGTGTGATGTGTGTCAGTGTGTTGTGTGTGTGATGTGTGTGAGTATGTTGTGTGCGAATGCGACGGCCTCGTGCTGATGCAGTGTGTGTGTGTGTGTGTGTGTGTGTGTGTCGTCTGGGCAGCAATAAGCGGCTTGGCTCCCTAGCGTTCCCAGCGTAGTCACACAGCTCCGCTGACCAACATGCTGTAAAGTTTGGCCGGTGGGATACACGACGTCTCCTTCATTCTTCACTGTCATGGCATCCTCTTGCAAAACAATCAGTGTGTTTACGGAGCAATGCTGAGAAGCATGAAAAGTGGTCATCTCTCTCTCTCTCTCTCTCTATCTATCTCTCTCTCTCTCTCCCCCCTCTCTCTATCTCTCTCCCCATCTCTCTCTCTCTCTACCCCCCTCTTCCCCCCTCTCTCTATCTCTCTCTCTCTATCTCTCTCCATATTTCTCTATTTCTCTCTCTCTCTATCTCTCTCTCTATCCCCCCTCTCTCTCTATCTCTCTCTCTCTATCCCCCCCTCTCTCTCTATCTCTCTCTGCCTCTCTCTCTCTCTCTCTCTCTCTCTGTGTACTCCTGTGGGCGCAGCTTCTGAGTAGTGTTAGCTCCTTCATCACAAGATGCCTTCCTTCGCTGCAGGGTCATGTGATGTGCTAATAACTGAGTGTTTGGGAGAAGAAGGAATGCTGTGTTCCATGTGTGTCCCACACCGTACTGTATGTTAAATATTAAACTCTGTGTCTTCATCAACCAAGTCTGTCACAGCTCTATGATAGTACTGAGCAATTCTGACATGTAATGACATTACAGTAATTACATGATTTCCCTCATACACTCTCTCTCTCTTGTCCTCTGCATATCTTAGTAGTTCCTGTTTCCAACTTAAAGGGACACCAGGCAAGCCTGATGCTTTTTCTCTACGAAACTCCCCCTCACTCGGTCTGAAGCTCTTTTCCTTTTCTTTGCATCTTCCGTCAAGGGTTTTCACTGCTTCTTCACTGGCTCTGCCATTATACACACGTTTGCAACAATCTCTAGAGTTTCGTTAGCCTGCCTCTGTGCTGTAAACTGATCCTGCTTTGGTCGGCGGGTAGGATACACCGAACTTGCAAGTGGGATATTCTTCCTACAGGCAGTAGGGGTGGGCGAGAGAACCTTCATTCGCCCCGTAATGAGTCATTTAACCATATACCGACTTACGAAGATGATTAATTAACACGAAAACGTTGCCTTTAAGGAGTGATGTACTTGCCCAAGTAATTAATAACTTGAGGAGTGATTTACTTGCCCAAGTAATTAATAACTTGAGGAGTGATTTCCTTGCCCAATAAAAGAGTAGTGTAACTCAAAGGGCTTGAGGAGTGATTTCCTTGCCCAATAAAAGAGTAGTGTAACTCAAAGGGCTTGTTCAGAGTCTCCTCGTCTGGCCTCCCAGAGTTGCAGCGCTTGCAAACTCCACAACTGCTGAACTTGTTCTTTTACTGTGTTAATAACCCACATGCTGTCAGGGGCAGTCTTCAAACACATATTAAACACATGCACACACACACATACACACACACTGACAGAAGCACACACACACACACACACATGCACACACACACACACACACTGACAGAAGCACACACACACCCACACTGACAGAAGCACACACACACACACACACACTGACCCAAGCACACATTCCAAGACTGGTAGGCAGAAGGAACGTCACAAGGAGTCTAAAGGGCACTACTCAGCCCTGTAGCCCTAACTGCTCAAACGACCCCCCCCCCCACCACACACACACCCTCTCCAAACACACCCCTACCCAACCCAATCCCCCCTCCCGCACACACACACACACACACACACACACACCCTCTCCAAACACACCCCTACCCAACCCAATCCCCCCTCCCGCACACACACACACACACACACACACACACACACACACACACCCTACCCAACCCAATCCCCCCTCCCGCACACACACACACACACACACCATACCCAACCCTACCCCTTGTTGTGTGGCTTATCCCCATTTCTTAGAGCTGCCCATCACAAAGCCGTACACCTCCTGAACTGAACTCTATAGCCTAGAGGACCAGACTTCACGCTAAAATGAACTCCATTTAGTTTTCCTTGAATCAAGAGCTCTCCTGCTGTGGTGCTGCAAAACGTATTCTCAGCACAGTAATAATCCCCACAACATTAACTGTAGTTATTTTCCGATGACCTTCAGATCTACAATTGTGTTTAGTTAAATGCCTTGGCTTTCAAATGCCTTTTCCCTTCAACTCAAAGCCAGCCAGTTCTGGAGTAGCCATAGGCCCTTGAGTGTTGTGTTGTGTTTTGTTGTGTTTTGTTAGTCTGTTCCAGGAGCCAGCTGAGGTATTTTGGACCCTCTTGGCTAACGGGGGAAACTGCTGTAGCGGCGGCGTGTTCCGGAAGGCTGGCCGACCTTATCAGCTCTATGCTTTTCCTGTGATTTTGTAGCAGCAAAGCTGCAGCCACTTCCAGAGACATGATCTGTATGGTTGCCAAGGTGACGCAAGAACAGGAGGCAGGAGGCAACTTGTAGTGGTTTTCAGGTAGCCTGCTGAGCTGTCACCCTTCAAGGCTGTCCTGTTACAATATGGAGGGCTCTGTCCTGTCCTGTTACAATATGGAGGGCTCTGTCCTGTCCTGTTACAGTATGGAGGGTTCTGTCTTGTTACAATATGGAGGGCTCTGTCCTGTCCTGTTACAATATGGAGGGCTCTGTCCTGTCCTGTTACAGTATGGAGGGTTCTGTCCTGTCCTGTTACAATATGGAGGGTTCTGTCCTGTTAAAATATGGAGGGTTCTGTCTTGTTACAATATGGAGGGCTCTGTCCTGTCCTGTTACAATATGGAGGGTTCTGTCCTGTTATAATATGGAGGGTTCTGTCCTCTCCTGTTACAGTATGGAGGGTTCTGTACTGTTCTGTTACAATATGGAGGGTTCTGTACTCTCCTGTTACAGTATGGAGGGCTCTGTCCTGTTACAATATGGAGGGTTCTGTCCTGTTACAGTATGGAGGGTTATGTCCTGTTCTTTTACAGTATGGAGGGTTCTGTCCTCTCCTGTTACAGTATGGATGGTTCTGTCCTGTTCTTTTACAGTATGGAGGGTTCTGTCCTCTCCTGTTACAGTATAGAGGGTTCTGTCCTGTTACAATATGGAGGATTCTGTCCTGTTACAGTATGGAGGGTTCTGTCCTCTCCTGTTACAGTATGGAGGGTTCTGTCCTGTTCTTTTACAGTATGGAGGGTTCTGTCCTCTCCTGTTACAGTATGGAAGGTTCTGTCCTGTTCTTTTACAGTATGGAGGGTTCTGTCCTCTCCTGTTACAGTATGGAGGGTTCTGTCCTCTCCTGTTACAGTATGGAGGGTTCTGTCCTGTTACAATATGGAGGGTTCTGTCCTCTCCTGTTACAATATGGAGGGTTCTGTACTCTCCTGTTAAAATATGGAGGGCTCTGTCCTCTCCTGTTACAGTATGGAGGGTTCTGTCCTGTTCTGTTACAGTATGGAGGGTTCTGTCGTCTCCTGTTACAATATGGATGACTCGAGGTGGGTCGGTACTCACCAGTGCGCAGTCCTGGCACTTCTACATTTTACTCTTAAGCCGCCTTCACTGCCGCGTGTTACGGGCGAACACATCAAATTTAATGAAGCATTTGGGAACACACTGGATAAACTTGAGGGATGTTTGATTAGTCTACTTGCCGTTGCTCCATGACCTGGCAGTGTGTGCATCTGTGGCAAGCCATTGTAACGTTTAATGTCTAAACATCAGATATGGCAAGCCATATGCAATTAGAATTATGCCTAGAAGCAATGAAACTACAGATATTGGTAATAAAGTGAAAATATAGTTAAATGTACAATACTGTCTTATCAATTGAAAAAAACAATGTAATGTTTTCACCCATTGGTTTGGTTGTTTTTTTTGTTGGCATTTTGTTCCCTTTATGTTAATCTCTGAGTACACCAGGATGCTTTATTTACATGTTAAAATCCCTACATTTCTACTGGGGGATGCCCCAGACCCCCCTGCAGGCTTCGCAGGTCTGTAAATAGGCCTTAGGAGTAAGCACACTTTGATTCAGCACCAATAGCTCTTAGTATATTTTATTCACTGTAAAAATGAAGACTATAATGTACACATAGCCGATACCTGTGGGCAGTGTGTGTATAGTGTTGTACACACATAGCCGATGTCTTGTGGTCAGTGTGTGTGTATAGTGTTGTACACACATAGCCGATACCTGTGGTCAGTGTGTGTGTATAGTGTTGTACACACATAGCCGATGTCTTGTGGTCAGTGTGTGGATAGTGTTGTACACACATAGCCGTTGTCTTGTGGTCAGTGTGTGTGTGTAGTGTTGTACACACATAGCCGATGTCCTGTGGTCAGTGTGTGTGTATAGTGTTGTACACACATAGCCGATGTCCTGTGGTCAGTGTGTGGATAGTGTTGTACACACATAGCCGTTGTCTTGTGCTCAGTGTGTGTGTAGTGTTGGAGTGTCACCATGCGCTGGTGAGAGCTCTCGGCTGCCCACGGCCGGCCGGCCGGCCTGCCTCCACTGAGTTCTATTTCTCTGTAGCGAAGGCTGCAGGCATCCCACGGGGGTCACGTGCAGGTCGAGCGTGTTGATTCGCCCACGTGGACAGCCCAGCCTGAGCAGCACACACACTTCCTCCTCAACACACACACACTTCCTCCTCAACACACACACACTTCCTCCTCAACACACACACTTCCTCCTCAACACACACACACTTCCTCCTCAACACACACACACTTCCTCCTCAACACACACACACTTCCTCCTCAACACACACACTTCCTCCTCAACACACACACACTTCCTCCTCAACACACACACTTCCTCCTCAACACACACACTTCCTCCTCAACACACACACTTCCTCCTCAACACACACACTTCCTCCTCAACACACACACACTTCCTCCTCAACACACACACTTCCTCCTCAACACACACACACTTCCTCCTCAACACACACACACTTCCTCCTCAACACACACACTTCCTCCTCAACACACACACACTTCCTCCTCAACACACACACACTTCCTCCTCAACACACACACTTCCTCCTCAACACACACACACTTCCTCCTCAACACACACACTTCCTCCTCAACACACACACACTTCCTCCTCAACACACACACTTCCTCCTCAATACACACACTTCCTCCTCAACACACACACACTTCCTCCTCAACACACACACTTCCTCCTCAACACACACACACTTCCTCCTCAACACACACACACTTCCTCCTCAACACACACACACTTCCTCCTCAACACACACACTTCCTCCTCAGTACACACACTTCCTCCTCAACACACACACACTTCCTCCTCAACACACACACTTCCTCCTCAACACACACACACTTCCTCCTCAACACACACACACTTCCTCCTCAACACACACACTTCCTCCTCAACACACACACACTTCCTCCTCAACACACACACACTTCCTCCTCAACACACACACTTCCTCCTCAACACACACACACTTCCTCCTCAACACACACACACTTCCTCCTCAACACACACACTTCCTCCTCAACACACACACACTTCCTCCTCAACACACACACTTCCTGCTCAACACACACACACTCCCTCCTTAGCAGCACAGCACACACACTTCCTCCTCCACACACACACTTCCTTCTCAACACACACACACTTCCTCCTCAACACACACACACTCCCTCCTCAACACACACACACTTCGTCCTCCACACACACTCACTTCCTCCTCAACAGCACACACACTCTCTCCTCAACACACACACACTCCCTCCTCCACACACACACACACTTTCTCCTCCACACACACACACTTCCTCCTCCACACACACACACACACACACTTCCTCCTCCACACACACACACACTTCCTCCTCCACAGGATGGAGCCCAAATGAAAGGATCCAACATGATCAATACAGAAGCTCTGGTCACTGATGGGATGATACAGAAGCTCTGGTCACTCATGGGATGATTTGTTTTTCTGGCCGATGATATTGTTGTTGATTTTTGCGTCCCCAAACAGAGCATTTCATGCAAAAGGAAAACAAAGTGTGTTGACACAAGTCTGACTCTTTAAAGACAGTTGTCCAAAATAACCCACAGAAATAAAAACATCTTGTGGGAACTGGGATATTTTGCAATGGGTGACTGATTATGATTTTCTTTTTTTAGGTCAGCGTCATGCCTAGTGTGGTAACGTGTTGTACAGGTCAGCTTCATGCCTAGTGTGGTAACGTGTTGTACAGGTCAGCTTCATGCCTAGTGGGGCAATGTGTTGTTTAGGTCAGCTTTATGCCTAGTGTGGTAACTAGGGCTGGTGTAACGGAGGCGAACTGAGCTAGCGTGCTAGTTGCCCGTGTAAATCCTCACAGCCCTAACCGTAAGAACGCTTCTAACCACTGAGTTGGAAGCCTGGGCTTTTAGCTCAGTGGTTAGAGCGTTCGACTCCCATGCCGGTGTGTGTCGAGGTGGCGGGGGGAAACTGAACAGTCTAACCAGTAAACTATGATAAACTAGCAAATTAAGCTACTTTTACAATAATTCCAGGCTTCAACTAGTGCTGCTTTTCATTCAGACTTATGTGCACATTTATTTATTTGAGTGTTTTTCATGATTGTGTTGCTATTTCTTTTCCCTGTTTGCTTTGATTGATAGCTGAGGTGATTAAAATCAGAAGAAGGTTAAGTTTTTTTCTTCTGGTCCTTATCTGAAATAGATTTTTTTAAAAATCAATAATTATCGATATCGCCTAATATGAAATACTTATATCGTGATACAGTTTTCAGCCATATCGCCCAGCCCTAGTGGTAACGTGTTGTGCCGTGTCGTTGTGCCGTGTCGTTGCTGTGCTGAACCCGTTGCTGTGCTGAACCCATAATGATGCCCCATGGGGCCAGAGTTAAGAGCTTGTTAACGGTGCTGGTGCTAACAGTGTCCTACATCCTGCTCTCAATCTCCTTTGGCACAGCCCCAGTCAGTCTCACAACAATAGTCTCACATCTCACATGACCTGCATGCATTCAGCAAGAGCCGTGTCTCTCAAACAGGACACCGTAGACACCTCACAGAGTCACAGGGCCCCAGGGCACCCTGACTGGGCTGTTCCAGGGCACTTGTGACTGGGCTGTTTTGTTGCGCGTTTGACTCCGCAAATAGAGAGCTCTCTGAGTTTGTTTGTGAACAAAGTGATGAGAGTGGAAATGTAAATATGTGAAAAGTAAATGGGGAAATGCCAGGACAGGGCGTGTGTGTGAGTGTATGTGTGTGTGTGTGTGTGTTTGGTGCGTGTGTGTGTCTGTGTGTGTGTGTGTGGGGGGGGGGGGGGGGTGTACTGGGGGAGATTTTTGCTGTGGGCGTGTACTAGTCTGGCCCCGCCCACCTGTGTCTCATCTCCTTCTCACTGAAAGACTCGTCTGGCCCCTCTAAACGCACTCACGTTTCCCTCAGCCACCAGGATTGTTAGTTTTGAAAATGTAAGTGACAGTGGTAAACGCCTGTAGCAATGACTGCAAATATTTAAAAAAGAACAGTTGCAACAATGTGTACATTTAATACAGCAAAGGTACATGACTGGTTCCTGACTGCCGATGCAGTTTATTATCAGTTTGTAAAGGTGGAAGTAACATTAGAAATCCCTGATCAATGTGATTTGATAGGCAGGAGCAGTGATTTCAATGTAAACACAAAGTCTACGCTCATCATAACGCTAGGGTTGGAAACATTTCCCAATGGCGAGCACCCAGACTCACTCCAGAAAGTGAGCGACTCCACAAAGTGAGCGACTCCAGAAAGTGAGCGAGTCTGGCGATATCAGCCGAGGTTTGCCCCGCACGTCAGATGTACATACTGCACTGGAGACAGTCGATGCAGCGTCAGTCCAAAAGTATCAGCATGTACCGATTTATGAGCACTCAGATACGTCATGCAGCTTCAGAGGGTACGTTTCAGGCCAGAGGTCTCCCGTCAGACGGAGCGGCTGTGTGGTCCGATGGGAGGGGTTGTGGGATAGCCGTGAACTCCCGCTGGCAGTCCCGCTCGGTGCCTGGGAGTCAGAACGTCAGCACAGAGATTTAGAGGCAGCGGGGCCAGCGGGCAGTGTGCAGGGGTGCACGGGGGCAGTGTGTGTGGGCACAGGCAGGGGGGCAGGGGGGCAGGGGGGCAGTCGAGTGGTGGAGCGGCCTCTGCGTCGGATATCAGACAGAGGAACATGCTTTGAAACGTCAGAATCACACTCCTTTAAAAATGAACTGTTCTATAGTGGATACATTATATGAGTAAATGAACTGTTCTATAGTGGATACATTATATGAGTAAATGAACTGTTCTATAGTGGATACATTATATGAGTAAATGAACTGTTCTATAGTGGATACATTATATGAGTAAATTAACTTTTCTATAGTGGATACATTATATGAGTAAATGAACTGTTCTATAGTGGATACATTATATGAGTAAATGAACTGTTCTATAGTGGATAACATTATTTGAGTAAATTAACTGTTCTACTATAGTGGATACATTATATGAGTAAATGAACTGTTCTATGGTGGATAACATTATTTGAGTAAATTAACTGTTCTACTATAGTGGATACATTATATGAGTAAATGAACTGTTCTATAGTGGATAACATTATTTGAGTAAATTAACTGTTCTACTATAGTGGATACATATGAGTAAATGAACTGTTCTACTATAGTGGATACATTATATGAGTAAATGAACTGTTCTATAGTGGATAACATTATTTGAGTAAATGAACTGTTCTACTGTAGTGGATACATTATATGAGTAAATTAACTGTTCTACTATAGTGGATAACATTATATGAGTAAATTAACTGTTCTACTATAGTGGATAACATTATATGAGTAAATGAACTGTTCTACTATAGTGGATACATTATATGAATACAATGTCATCATGAAGAAGCTCACTAATTGCACTTAAGGAAGTAGAGTTGTTCACAAGTCCATTTGGTGTTCAAAACAAGCCTGTAGTAATTACGCTGACATGTACTTCCCTTTGATTAAGCTTCTGTCAGGGTGGCGGTGTTTTGGTCTGTCCTGTGTGGAGCGGGTGGGCTGAGGAGTGTGTTGGGGGTTCCCCTCCCCCCCTCCAACGCAGTCTGGGGTCAGCTGATCTGTTATGGGTCAGGGGCCGATCACCTCCTCTGGAGCTCCTGCCAGACCAGGCCTGGGGGGCAGGCCAACACTGAAAACAATAAACAAAGACGTAGCCGACAAAAACAGTTTCACTCGTTTGTGTCTGACACTGGCCTCTGTGTCCAGCTGTTTCAAATTCTAGATTCTTCTCACCAGACTCATTACAACATTATTCTCCTTAAAACTCATTACAACATTATTCTCCTTAAAACATTCAACTCACCAGACTCCTTACTTACAACAGGACATCCATTAAACTCACCATACTCTACTCACAACACTACATCCATTAAACTCACCATACTCCTTACTGACAACACTACATCAATTAAACTCACCTGACTCCTTACTCATAACACTACATCCATTAAACTCACCAGACTCCTTACAGTACAACACTACGGGCTGTATTTTGGGTCACCAGCGCATGGCGTAAAGTTCGTTATTCACCGGCGCGAAGTTGAATTCGTTATTTTGCACCTTTATTTTTTAAGCATTGCGCCCAGGGGTGTGGCAATTAACAACCTAGGGAGGGACCTGGCGCATTGCTATCATACACCACCTAAACCTGGTCAGAAGTCAATGGCGAGTTGTTCATATGCTATTTTAAGAGCGCATGTCAACAGTCATATTGGCAGGTGCACGCACCATCCTTCTATCATTCATGAACGCACACCAGCGCACGTCCATGCAAAGCATTACAAATTGCACGATTACAATGGTAAACATAATTAGAATAAAGATATTACGAAATACTGTACATCTCATGATGAGTAGTTATTCACCATCATTTGCAAATTGGTAATGACGGTTAAAAGTGATTAGGGGAGAGGCGAGAGACACGTATGGAGCACAGCTGAAGACGCACTGTCACGAGATATAAGCAACTCCTCTGCAGGATAAATGTTGTTTTATTCAGTCATTTGAGCAACATTAGGGTAAGTGTTGCTTTTTCCAGCCTATGTTTTCGATGGTAACCCATTGTCAGTCAATAGTGAAAGTAACTGCATATAACTGTCTTGTCGTTGACTGACTCCTTGGTAAAGTTAGTTTCACTTTGCCAATGAGTTCAAATAATAGACGAGTGCAAATGCGTGAAGGCTATGCTAGGTTTTAGTAAAGCATGGTTTAAGAATGACTATTCCATACGGTCTCGCAAGCAGCCTCCTTCAAATGCGCCTTTGAATGCCAAGATACCGATGCATTTATTTGACATATCGCGTGTTGCGCCGTTAAAGGGAATGACAGATGTCATTCTCATTGGTTTAAAATTATGTTACGCCCCAAACACACCCATATGACTGATTAAAAGACCTAGGAACACCTTGTTACGCCATGCGCTCCACTTTTGAGAACGAAACCCCTCCCAATGTGAACTGGACATCCTACTAAATTTGAATAGACTTTTGACGAGTGCCCATGCACTTTAGAATGTCATGATAGGGCCCTAAATCCACTAAACTCACCAGACTCCTTACTCACAACAGGACATCCATTAAACTCACCATACTCCTTACTGACAACACTACATCCATTAAACTCACCTGACTCCTTACTCACAACAGGACATCCATTAAACTCACCATACTCCTTACTGACAACACTACATCCATTAAACTCACCTGACTCCTTACTCACAACAGGACATCCATTAAACTCACCATACTCCTTACTGACAACACTACATCCATTAAACTCACCTGACTCCTTACTCACAACAGTACATCCTTTGGCTGCAGTAGTAAGACTCCACAAAGCTTCTGAGCTATGGAGGCATCCGTGCAGCATAGGGATTCACAAGTCAGAAGGTAGTTTGTGGATCTGAAAACTTTTGGGGGATCTGTTTGTTTTATGTCCCTACTGTGTCAGAAGAACTGGAGGAGGGAGGAGGTGCTGTATTGCAGGAGGAGGAGGAGTGGAGGAGGTGCTGTATTGTAGGAGGAGGATTGTTAGTGGAGGAGGTGCTGTATTGTAGGATGATTGTTAATAGAGGAGGGAGGAGGTGCTGTATTGTAGGTGGAGGATTGAGGAGGTGCTGTATTGTAGGATGATTGTTAGTGGAGGAGGTGCTGTATTGTAGGAGGAGGATTGTTAGTGGAGGAGGTGCTGTATTGTAGGAGGAGGATTGTTAGTGGAGGAGGTGCTGTATTGTAGGTGGAGGATCGTTAGTGGAGGAAGTGCTGTATTGTAGGTGGAGGATCGTTAGTGGAGGAAGTGCTGTATTGTAGGAGGAGGTGCTGTATTGTAGGAGGAGGATTGTTGGTGGTTTTCAGCTCATGTCCCAAGAGTGCCACAGCAGCCAAACACACGCACACCCAGAGGAAACGCTCAAACAAACCAGCAACTGTGCGAGCCGCACATGTCAACACTAGACAGGAAATGTGGCGCATGAAAAGGAACACAGAGGCGGGGGCGGGGGGCAAGAGGGAGGCAGGGGCGGGGGGGGGGGGGGGGGGCAAGAGGGAGGCAGGGGCGGGGGGGGGGGGGGGCAAGAGTGAGAGAGTCAAAGGGACGGAGGTATTGATGAGCTGGTGCCAGTTAGGGGTCCTACTGTAGCCCCTCGTTGATCTGCTCAGCGGGGTAATTGCTCAGAAGGGCAGAAGAAAAAGAAAGGGTCCGCTTAGCAACAGAGAGGGCACGCTCCGCTGGGTCCATCAGTGGCCGACGGTTGTTCTGGCCCAGTTTGGGCAGTCTGTTTGGGTACTGGAGCGGGACAGGGACTCCTCAACAGATGAAGGAGGGGTTGGAGAGGGAGAGAGAGAGAGAGGGAGAGAGAGAGAGAGGGAGAGAGAGAGAGGGAGAGAGAGAGAGAGTGCTCAAGTGAAGCGAGAGAAAACGCAACAGACTGAAGAGGGGGATGAAGAGAGTTGGATTGAGAAAAATGTGGCCATGTTTGAAAAATGAGAAAAATGTGGCCATGTTTGAAAAATGAGAAAAATGTGGCCATGTTTGAAAAATGAGAAAAATGTGGCCATGTTTAAAAAATGAGAAAAATGTGGCCATGTTTTAAAAAATGAGAAAAATGTGGCCATGTTTGAATGATTTGGAAAACGTGAGCTGTGAGCGGAACCACACACGCTATTGTCATACACACATAACCACACACACTGTTGTCATACACACACTCTAAAAAATGATGTGTTAAAATGACACATTGCTGTGTGTGCTCAGGGACGACACATTTTGTGTAAATTTCAACACCGCAATTATGTGGAGATAGGCGAATTGTGTGGCTGTCTGGGTGGGTTAAAAAATTGGATCAGAAATAGCTAAAATTTGTCTTTAACCTTCTAAAAATGTGTTGTCCCTGAGCACACACAGCAATGTGTCATTTTAACACATCACTTCTTAGAGTGCACATAGCCACACACACTATTGTCATACACACAGAGCCACACACACTGTTGTCATACACACATAACCACACACACTATTGTCATACACACAGAGCCACACACACACTGTTGTTCTGCACACAGAGCCACACACACTGTTGTCATACACACTTAACCGCACACACACTGTTGTCATACACACATAACCACACACACTGTTGTCATACACACTTAACCACACACACTGTTGTTCTGGACACAGTCACACACACTGTTGTCATACACACTTAACCGCACACACTGTTGTCATACACACATAACCACACACACTGTTGTCATACACACATAACCACACACACTGTTGTCATACACACTTAACCGCACACACTGTTGTTCTGCACACTTAACCGCACACGCTGTTGTCACACACACACAGCCACACACACTGTTGTCATACACACTTAACCGCACACACTGTTGTCATACACACAGCCACACACACACTGTTGTCATACACACTTAACCGCACACTCTGTTGTCATACACACATAGCCGCACACACTGTTGTCATACACACATAGCCACACACACTGTTGTCATACACACATAGCCACACACACTGTTGTTCTGCACACAGAGCCACACACACTGTTGTCATACACACTTAACCGCACACACACTGTTGTCATACACACATAACCACACACACTGTTGTCATACACGCTTAACCGCACACACTGTTGTCATACACACATAGCCGCACACACTGTTGTCATACACACATAGCCACACACACTGTTGTTCTGCACACAGTCATACACACAGAGCCACACACACTGTTGTCATACACACTTAACCGCACACACTGTTGTCATACAAACAGAGCCACACACACACTGTTGTCATACACACATAGCCACACACACTGTTGTCATACAAACAGAGCCACACACACACTGTTGTCATACACACATAGCCACACACACTGTTGTCATACACACATAACCACACACACTGTTGTCATACACACTTAACCGCACACACTGTTGTCATACACACTTAACCGCACACACTGTTGTCATACACACATAGCCACACACACTGTTGTTCTGCACACAGAGTCATACACACTGTTGTCATACACACAGAGCCACACACACTGTTGTCATACACACATAGCCACACACACTGTTGTCATACACACATCCACACACACTGTTGTCATACACACATAACCGCACACACTGTTGTTCTGCACTTGGAAATGCTTTCTTCATCTTGCTCCTCACTAATCTAATCTACTGTAAGCTCAGCCAATGGGCTCCACTCATCGTTCCCAAACAACTCGTGCCTCATTGTGTCTGTTATTGCGTTTGATTTGATTTCCTCTCTACAGAGGGCACAAAAGGAAAGGCTTTGCCCTCAGCCTTGTGCCCTATTTCATTTCCCTCCATGATGTGTCTGTGTGTTGATGTCTGTGGGTTCATGTCCGTGTTGATGTCTGTGTGTTGATGTCTGTGGGTTCATGTCCGTGTTGATGTCTGTGGGTTCATGTCTGTGTGTTGATGTCTGTGGGTTCATGTCCGTGTTGATGTCTGTGTGTTGATGTCTGTGTGTTAATGTCTGTGTGTTGATGTCTGTGTGTTGATGTCTGTGTGTTAATGTCTGTGTGTTGATGTCTGTGTGTTAATGTCTGTGTGTTGATGTCTGTGTGTTAATGTCTGTGTGTTAATGTCTGTGTGTTGATGTCTGTGTGTTGATGTCTGTGGGTTCATGTCCGTGTTGATGTCTGTGGGTTCATGTCTGTGTGTTGATGTCTGTGGGTTCATGTCCGTGTTGATGTCTGTGTGTTGATGTCTGTGTGTTAATGTCTGTGTGTTGATGTCTGTGTGTTAATGTCTGTGTGTTGATGTCTGTGTGTTGATGTCTGTGTGTTAATGTCTGTGTGTTGATGTCTGTGTGTTAATGTCTGTGTGTTGATGTCTGTGTGTTGATGTCTGTGTGTTAATGTCTGTGTGTTAATGTCTGTGTGTTGATGTCTGTGTGTTGATGTCTGTGTGTTAATGTCTGTGTGTTGATGTCTGTGTGTTGATGTCTGTGTGTTGATGTCTGTGTGTTGATGTCTGTGTGTTAATGTACTGGTGTCACTCCTGCTCACTCCTCTCTTCTTCTCTCAGTTTCTATCAGAGAGGATCATGAAAGCTGCTAAAGCTGTGTACAGTGCACTAATCGAACGCAATCCAGGTTTGATCAGGGATCGAAAGCATCACTTAAAAACATACAGGTAAGTGTACTCGTGCACATTATCTCTCTGCGATTCCGTTGACTGGCGGCTTCCAAATCACAACTTGATATCCAGTCCTTTCCCATTGGTTTCCTCCACAGGCAGTGCTGTAGCGGGAAGGAGTTGGTTGATTGGCTGATTAAGTTACAAGACTGCTCCCAGTTACGAAGCCAGGCGGTTGGCATGTGGCAAGTCCTGGTGGACGAAGGCATCCTAATTCATGGTAAATGTGCTCCACAGCTGAATCAGAATAAATCTCTAATTCTGGGAACATAAAGGCTCACAGAGGCAAAGAACTACCAATAGACCTTGCTTTGCAGCAAAGACAACAGGCAACTTTGATAGCAGATTGTGTCAAACATTGTATTGGATTATTTCTGGAATAAAACTTTCTTTTCAATGTTGTAGTGAAGCAAGAGCTGAACTTTCAGGACAGAGACACTCAGTTCTACCGCTTCATTGACATGGAGTTTGACGTCGGCCAGTCAGGGGATGAGAAGGACTTCCGGGAGGAGGAGCTTCAGGAGAGCCTCTCCCTATTGGTCCAGATGGGCCCTGACGCTCTCCTCACAATGATTCTGCGCAAACCGTGAGTCCATTTTAATGAGCAAATATGTCTCTACATACCAATTACCATTGCAGCGGTGACAACGAAAAGGGTTTTGGCAGGCACACCAAGCAATATGTGCTGGCCCACTCAAACACCGAAAAAGGGGTCATTTTTGGGAAGCATGTAAATGTACCCAAGAGGATTTATTAGGTTAGATATATATACATATAAATGTACCCAAGAGGATTTTTAGCATTTTTATGTTACTGGAAACAACAAACCTGACCAATTTTGCTTTCATTTCAGCCAGTGCAGATATGTCCTGCCCACTGTAGCATACCATGTCAGTCTGTCCCCTTGACCTACACACATAGGATGAGACACCACACTACCACAGCCATATGAGACATAATCTCTCTCTCTCTGTCTCTCTCTCTGTCTCTCTCTCTCTCTCTCTCTCTCTCTCTCTCTCTGTGTGTGTTTGCGTGTGTTGCAGGCCGAACCAGAGGAGTGCGGAGGATCTGGAGGTGATTTATGAGGAGTTGATGCACATCAAGGCCGCGGCCCACCTGTCCACCTCAGTGAGTGAGATCCTCTTTCTGGGAGATACCACACACACACACACACACGCACACGCACACGCACACGCACACGCACACGCACACGCACACACACAAACACACACACACACACACACACACACACACACACACACACACACACACACACACCACAGTCTCGTACATCTCAGCACTGACTCATCTCATCTCCCCCTCCATCTCTGAGCTCTTTTGAGCTGTAAGGTAATGTTATGACTGAGAGGATCTCAGTACTGATACATCCACTGTGGCTTGCTTTTGAGCTGTAAGGTAATGTGATGACTGAGAGGATCTCAGTACTGATACATGCACTGTGGCTTGCTTTTGAGCTCTTAAGGGCTCTTAAAGAGCTGTGTTAGGTCAGCTCATATCCTGCTAATTCAAAAAGTAGTTTTACGTTGCTAAGGTCAGGCACAGCCATTATTCAGCCATGTATTGCCAAGTCACAACTAATCAAGGTCAAGGAATTAGCAGAGCTGCCAACTCTCATACATTGAGAGTGAGATTCATTCATTTGATTGGCTCCACGCACTCTTACACCAATCAAATGCGTGAGGGTTTGCAGCTCTGGAATTAGGAACTTGTAAAGCACAGTGTCCCAGATCCCCAAGGAACACTGGACAGAGCAGGGCTGTGACAGGAGATGCAGTGGCAATGCTAGCAGATTTGATAGTTAGCAATGCTAGCGAGGGGATAGTTAGCAATGCTAGCGAAGGGATAGTTAGCAATGCTAGCGAGGGGATAGTTAGCAATGCTAGTGGAGTATATAGTTAGCAATGTTAGCGAGGGGATAGTTAGCAATGCTAGCGAGGGGATAGTTAGCAATGCTAGTGGAGTAGATAGTTAGCAATTTTAGCGAGGGGATAGTTAACAATGTTAGCGAGGGGATAGTTAGCAATGCTAGCGAGGGGATAGTTAGCAATGCTAGTGGAGTAGATAGTTAGCAATGTTAGCGAGGGGATAGTTAGCAATGCTAGCGAGGGGATAGTTAGCAATGCTAGTGGAGTAGATAGTTAGCAATGTTAGCGAGGGGATAGTTAGCAATGCTAGCGGAGTAGATAGTTAGCAACGCTATCGGAGTGGACAGTTAGTTAGCAATGCTAGCGGAGTATATAGTTAGCAATGCTAGATAGCTGAGTGGACAGTTAGAGAGCACAAGGGGACCCAGCAGCCACAAGCAATGACAAGAACAAGTTAAAGATTGTTCAGCAAGGTCTACTGGTGGAGAGCGCTTCACAACCAGATGAAGATTTTATAAAGAGGAGGAGGTAAGAGGGACAGAATGGAGCTGATGCCCAGCTGAAGCTGAAGCAGACCCAGATAGCAAAGGGGCGTTGAATCCACGTTGAATCAACCTCCGCCGCTTCAAACAAACGTGGATTCAACGCCCCTCAACACCCCTTTGCTATCTGGGGAGAGGCCAGGCCCAGGGGGAACAATGGTGTCCAGGGGGAACAGTGTTGTCCAGGGGGAACTGTGGTATCCAGGGGGGAACTGTGGTATCCAGGGGGAACAATGGTGTCCAGGGGGAACAATGGTGTGAAGAAATAGCACAGGTAATTTTAGCGCTGCCAAATCTGTCCTGTCTGTCATCATCATGTGTGTTCTGTACTGTCTGTTGTCATAGTGTGTGTTCTGTACTGTCTGTTGTCATAGTGTGTGTTCTGTCCTGTCTGTTGTCATAGTGTGTGTTCTGTCCTGTCTGTTGTCATAGTGTGTGTTCTGTCCTGTCTGTTGTCATAGTGTGTGTTCTGTCCTGTCTGTTGTCATAGTGTGTGTTCTGTCCTGTCTGTTGTCATAGGTGCGGAAGGAGATGGCAGCTGTGTTGGCATTCGAATCTCACACCAAAGCGGGCACAGTCTGTAAGTGTGAACACCGCACTGACATTTTAGCCTCTGTAGTCAGCGTAATACACACACACACACACACACACACACACACACACACTGTACACACACACACTTTTATACATAGTTGTTAAAAACATACGTAAATGTTAGTGGAATGTAAAGGGGCAGGGGGATCTTTGTCTTCCAGTGTTCAGCCAGGGTGACAAAGGGACTTCCTGGTACATCATCTGGAAGGGCTCTGTTAATGTCATCACGCACGGCAAGGTAAATCCATTTCCCACTCACAGGATGACCTCCCAGGCCAGGCGTTTTAAATAGCCCTGCAAAAAAGGACAACAAATAGGTCATTTAACAACATTCCAGCGTGTGTCTGTGTGTGTGTCTGTGTGTGTGTGTGTGTGTGTGTGTGTATATGTATATGTGTCTGTGTGTGTGTGTGTGTGTGTGTGTGTCTCTCTGTGTGTGTGTGTGTGTGTGTGTTTATTTCTGTAGGGTCTGGTGACCACACTGCATGAGGGAGAGGACTTTGGGCAGTTGGCCCTACTCAATGATGCACCCCGAGCTGCCACAATCATTATGCGTGAAGACAACTGCCACTTTCTCAGAGTGGACAAGCAAGACTTCATACGCATCGTCAAAGTAAGCAGTGACAGTGACAGGCTACAGAAGACCGGTCAGAGCAGACAAAGATGGGCTTTATTTTACGGGCCAGGACTATATATATGAATATATACGCCTTCAGGCCCAATATTATTGGAGTATAATCCCTGTCAATCTGTTTGACTGCTTAAGAAATAATTCTGCTGCCCTAATGTATGTTACATTAATTATTTATATTTAGTTATATATTATTTATTAGTTATTAATTATTATTATATTATTTATTTGTGTGCTTATACAGATAAACAAGCATGTAGGTATTAGGTAGATGAGCAGTCTGCTCTAGACACTTTATGTGCGTTTATGTGTATTTAGCCATGTGCATGTCCTGATGACTGATGTGTTGTAGGATGTGGAGGCCAACACTCTGCACATGTTGATTGATGTTTTGTAGGATGTGGAGGTCAACACTGTGTAAATGTCCTGTTGACTGATGTGTTGTCTGCACATGTTGATTGATGTTTTGTAGGATGTGTAGGTCAACACTGTGCACATGTTGATTGAAGTGTTGTAGGATGTGGAGGTGTTCATGTTGATTGATGTGTTGTAGGATGTGGAGGCCAACACTGTGCGTCTGGAAGAACATGGGAAAGCCGTCCTGGTGCTTGAAAAAAGCTCTGAACAGGAGTCGGCCAATCAGGGAGGAGCAGCAAGCAGCAGCAAGTACGCAGCCAATCAGAGCTCGGCCTGAGTTTGGCCCTGTGAAGCTGAGCTGTAAATATGCTCAAACAGAAGAGAGCAAACAAACAGAGTTCTGGGAATCACCTGCCATGTTTGACTTTCAAAGTTCAGACTTCAGTAATATATCATAACCAACTCTCTCTCTCTCTCTCTCTCTCTCTCTCTCTCTCTCTCTCTCTCTCTGTCTCTCTTTCTCTTTCTTTCTCTTTCAGGTACACGGTGATGTCAGGAACTCCAGAGAAGATTCTGGAACATTTGCTTGACACAATTAAGCTAGACACAAACGGGAGTGACCAAATAGGTAGTGCAGCAGTTCTTTCCCAACTCCAGCCATCGCCATAGCGATAATGCCATTTTGTAGTGCTCTTGGCTCAGTGACAAGATGTCAGTGACGCATGATAATAGTCCCTTAAGGGAGAGAAAGGGCTCATTCATACTTAAGCTGGTCATCTGTCCTGCTTTTGTCCACCTGTGGGAACCACACTGTGGGCACGCTGGTGAGGGTCAGAACACCTAGCGAGGAACAGGCCTGCTCATTACAAAGGGCAAATGCCCTAGCGAGGAACAGGCCTGCTCATTACAAAGGGCAAATGCCCTACATGTGGCCTGGAGGAGCAGGAGGTGTGCTGTTAAACGTGTGTGTGCATGTGTGTGTGCTGTTAAACTTGTGTGTGCATGTGTGTGTGCTGTTAAACTTGTGTGTGCATGTGTGTGTGCTGTTAAACGTGTGTGTGCATGTGTGTGTGCTGTTAAACTTGTGTGTGCATGTGTGTGTGTGTGCTGTTAAACGTGTGTGTGCTGTTAAACTTGTGTGTGCATGTGTGTGTACTGTTAAACGTGTGTGCGCATGTGTGTGTGCTGTTAAACTTGTGTGTGCATGTGTGTGTGCTGTTAAACGTGTGTGTGTGCTGTTAAACGTGTGTGTGCATGTGTGTGTGCTGTTAAACGTGTGTGTGCATGTGTGTGTGCTGTTAAACGTGTGTGTGCATGTGTGTGTACTGTTAAACGTGTGTGCGCATGTGTGTGTGCTGTTAAACTTGTGTGTGCATGTGTGTGTGCTGTTAAACGTGTGTGCGCATGTGTGTGTGCTGTTAAACTTGTGTGTGCATGTGTGTGTGCTGTTAAACGTGTGTGTGTGCTGTTAAACGTGTGTGTGCATGTGTGTGTGCTGTTAAACTTGTGTGTGCATGTGTGTGTGCTGTTAAACGTGTGTGTGCATGTGTGTGTGCTGTTAAACGTGTGTGTGTGCTGTTAAACGTGTGTGTGCATGTGTGTGTGCTGTTAAACGTGTGTGTGCATGTGTGTGTGCTGTTAAACGTGTGTGTGTGCTGTTAAACGTGTGTGTGCATGTGTGTGTGCTGTTAAACGTGTGTGTGCATGTGTGTGTGCTGTTAAACTTGTGTGTGCATGTGGGTGTGCTGTTAAACGTGTGTGTGCATGTGTGTGTGCTGTTAAACGTGTGTGCGCATGTGTGTGTGCTGTTAAACTTGTGTGTGCATGTGTGTGTGCTGTTAAACGTGTGTGCGCATGTGTGTGTGCTGTTAAACTTGTGTGTGCATGTGTGTGTGCTGTTAAACGTGTGTGTGTATGTGTGTGTGCTGTTAAACGTGTGTGTGTGCTGTTAAACGTGTGTGTGCATGTGTGTGTGCTGTTAAACGTGTGTGTGCATGTGTGTGTGCTGTTAAACGTGTGTGTGCATGTGTGTGTGCTGTTAAACGTGTGTGTGCATGTGTGTGTGCTGTTAAACGTGTGTGTGCATGTGTGTGTACTGTTAAACGTGTGTGCGCATGTGTGTGTGCATGTGTGTGTGCTGTTAAACGTGTGTGTGTGCTGTTAAACGTGTGTGTGCATGTGTGTGTGCTGTTAAACGTGTGTGTGCATGTGTGTGTGCTGTTAAACTTGTGTGTGCATGTGTGTGTACTGTTAAACGTGTGTGTGCATGTGTGTGTGCTGTTAAACTTGTGTGTGCATGTGTGTGTGCTGTTAAACGTTTGTGTGTGCTGTTAAACATGTGTGCATGTGTGTGTGCTGTTAAACGTGTGTGTGCATGTGTGTGTGCTGTTAAACGTGTGTGTGCATGTGTGTGTGCTGTTAAACTTGTGTGTGCATGTGTGTGTGCTGTTAAACGTGTGTGTGCATGTGTGTGTGCTGTTAAACTTGTGTGTGCATGTGTGTGTGCTGTTAAACTTGTGTGTGCATGTGTGTGTGCTGTTAAACTTGTGTGTGCATGTGTGTGTGCTGTGTGCTGTTAAACTTGTGTGTCCATGTGTGTGTTGTTAAGTTTGTTTGTGCATGTGTGTGCTGTTAAGCTTGTGTGTGTTGTTGAACTTGTGTGTGTCCATGTGTGTGTTGTTGAACTTGTGTGTGTGCATGTGTGTGTGCTGTTAAACTTGTGTGTGTCCATGTGTGTGTTGTTGAACTTGTGTGTGTGTGCATGTGTGTGTTGTTGAACTTGTGTGTGCTTTGCCCACAGATGCGTCTGTAAGTGACTTCCTGCTCACCCACCAGGTCTTCATGCCCTCAGGACAGCTGTGCACTGCCCTGCTGAACCAATATCCTTCCGCCAGAATAAGCACTGCATGGGGACTATGTCTCCTTTCAGTAATATTAAGGTTACCATGTTTAAGAGAGCAGACTACACTACTATTAACATTACGATCATTCAGTGTTCGTCTGGTCTGGTCAGTTCTATATGCCCTCATGACTACAAGGTTTGATGTGTTTCTGGACTGTGTCCAAAGTCTCGTTTTCTTAACAACAGCATCACTTACCACGCTGAGCCGTCGGAGGGCTCGGAGCTGGAGAAGGCAGCCTATGCCCTGAACACCAAGCAGAAGATCGTCAAGCTGGTCGTCCAGTGGGTCTCCTTATATGGGCTATCGCTGAAGGACAACCCTCCAGTGGTGGACTTCCTGGAGGTAACTCCTGACATGTTGATCGTCTAAATTAGCGATTATAATATTCTTATAATATATACTATTATAAATTAGCGATTGTGATGGCAGTTGAGACAGGAAGGGGTAAGATTGTAAAGGCTTCATTTCTCCACATAATGGGCTTCTCTTGACACCTCTGCACCTGAGATAAGGTAATCAACGTGCACCTGAGATAAGGTAATCAACGTGCACCTGAGATAAGTTAATCAAAGGCGATTAAGGAAAAGAGTCCTGGCCTCTTGTTAATGTTACACTCAGAGGCCTGCAAAGCCTCACACAGATCTCCGTGTCCGAAGTGAGGAGAGGCCGAGTGCCGCGCTGGGTCAAAAAAGTATTTGAAAAGATCAGGTGCTCTTCGAGCGCGGACAACAGAACTTATAAGGCAAAATGTGACTGTTCTGTATGTAAGATATGTAGATTCTGAGGCAGGCAAAGCAGTGGCGGAGCTAGGGGGTGGCTTAGGGTGCTTAAGCCCCGAATCTTTTTTCAAAAGCCCTGAATCTTTTTTTAGTGTTTTAAATTCCCGACAACTCTTATTTCCAATATAAATTCCTCTCGGTTTCTCTATAAATGTCACAAAATGCTCTATTACTGAGGAAATATATCCCTTATTTTCAAAGCCCAATATTGAAAAATAATTTGACTTGCTACACGATCTATGCCAGGTCTCTGGGCTATGGTGATTTCAATGGTTAGATTGATTTGTTTAGATCCAGTGAAAATGCTGCCTTGACAACGCTACGTCATGGCTTCGGTGTTCCAAAAAGCCTCTGTCAGAAGTCTGTCACTTTTACAGTCTGTGATAAAACACTTTGTGTACATGTTGTTGAAACGTTATGGATATTAGAAAGTTTTTCAAAACACCACCCAGCTCCGTTCAAGCAACAGCATCGCCCAGTGAACTGACGGATGGTGTTTTTTCAGGTTGGTGATTTCACGTTAAGAGCTTTCAGTCAGTTAGGCAGGCTAACGTTAGGCTACTTGGCTAGCTCCCTAGAAGCTAAATGCTTAACGTTAACGTTAAATGTCCTCGTTCGTCGGCGGAAAAGGCAAATTCAGTACTCTCATAGGCTAGCTAAGCCTACTGCAGAATAAGAAATTCCAGCTCCCAAAACAAAGTGATCCTCGTCTTGTAATAAATTAGGCTACCAGGGTTCCTACGCAGTATGGAAAACCTGGAAAAGTATGGAATTTGATTTTAGTAATTTCCAGGTCTGGATAAGTATGGAAAAAAGAAACAAGGGTATGGAGAAATATTTGTGTTTCCAGACTATTGCATCTACAGTACCAATCACTTCACTCAGGTCATAATGAAGCATTCCTACTGTTGTGTAGCTTAACTGTCAGTCCACATCATCAAGATACAATTGAATGGGGGTCCTCAGAAAAAAATCTCTTCCACAAGGGGACCCTGGTACCAAAACCAAATCGAGAACCCCTGCACGTGCCTTATGCCATTGTGCACTGGTTTGTTTGCATAGCTCTGCTATTTTCGGCTAAAACACTGGTAGACTTTTTTGATTTTGTAAAAGTTACCAAGACATGGATACTGCATTATCTGTTCAACTGTTAGTTGCAAACTAATAATACTGTTTACGGTGATTTCTGAGGCCTCTGCCAGCAGTGCACTAGTCACCCAACATATGTAGGCTATGCTGTATCAAATGTGAGTGCACCTTCCAACACAGCACTTCCCCAACGAAAAGTATCCAACAATGGGCAAGTGTTTTCTGAGGGCTAACAAGTTCATAATAAACATTATTATACAGCTTTTCACAATGCTAGTAGAACACTCTATTGACAATGTCTAGAATATGGTCAGAAAAATCTAACGAGAAGTTTGAACATTTGAGTATGGAAAAAGTATGGAATTTTGAAATGGAAAATGTGTAGGAACCCTGGGCTACACTGTTTTGAAATGTCAGAAAAACCCATTAACAGTTATCTGCCCATGTCAACTTTTCAGTGTCATATGTTGCACAAAAGAATGTTAACTGTTAGCCTACCTTAAAACCTTGTTGATATCCTATCCACCACCACAGATCTTATAATCCAAGAGTCCACATAAATATAAAAGTCATGTTAAGTTGTTTTGGCTGCCTAACTAATTATTAACTAAAAAAAAAAACATTACAATGATATATTGAGAGGAAAGGGCCCTTTCCACAAGTGTGTTAATCAAGCACCATGCAGTCTGCATTCATAATCTAGGTGCTTGATTTTATGCACCTGTGTAAAGGGACCTGATGAAACCTATGAATAATCTTGCTACATTACAAAATTAATATAATTTAGAAACGCCTATGTCAAGATGATAATGCTTTCCTTCTAAAATACCCTTGTATCATGATGACTGGCCATACTGTAATTATATCATAATATTATGTATATTATAGTATAAGATATTCTATATATTTGTCACACAGATGAGATCAGGGAAGTGGAAGAAGGAGAATAGCAATAATAAACAATAATGTCATATCAAACAATAGCCTAATGAAAATAAACAAATACTATAATATACAAACCATAAGAAACGCTTAATTAACTAAGTACATGCTAAACAGATATTAACAGATATTGCCTCTTGAAAGACCCAAAACTATAATTTTACACAGTGTGCCAGTCAGATACCTTGAATCTGTTGAATGTTAGTTTCACATTTTTTAAGTCTCAATGTGTCCATTAGTTTACACAAAATTCACTAGAAGTCATTATTTAAGGGGTTATTTAAAAAAAAAAAAAAATGGGCTAAGCCCCGAATGTTTACAATGTCTGGCTCCGCCTCTGAGGCAAAGAATCCGATACACTGATGAAGTGTGAAAATGCTCTATTCTAATGGGCACGCCTACGCCTACGCCTACGCCTACGCGCTTCTCCACATCCTTTTGTGTCTTGTGAAAGCAGAGCCTGCGGAAGGAGGTGCTGGGGGACTCGCGCCTCTACGCGCTGCTCAGGGAACAGCTCAAGGAGAGGAGGAAGAAAATGTGAGTTAGGAGCAACACACGTGCACCTGGACATCAGCTAGAGATCGTAATTAGTAACTAGTTAACTAATTAGTTGCCTTTTTCCCCCCAGGCTGGACAATGGCCATCAGCCTTCGCTTAAGGTGAGTGTGCCCTAGGTGGGGGTCAGTAATGGGAGCGCTGCTGTGATAACACACACACAGGCCCGCTCAGGCTTTTATGACCCGGCCTGATAAACACCACGCTGAGTGGAAAAGTAAACAGTACAGTACTTTCTCTAAGTTGTCTGGGGGAAATGCCTGGTGCCGTTGCAACCAAGTCTGTCTGTGCAATTAGCTGAGTACACTTTTAGAATAATTGATTGCTTTTACTGGAATTTGTCTAAATGTGAACTGACATTTCTTTGTTTGACATCCATTTTTAGCAACACAATGAACTTGACTGGTTCCTTGGCTACGACAACCCAGCGGGGAAATGCCAGCCCATCAAGGTCAATGACAAAGGTCAGTATTCCATTACATCATTATATCATCATAATGTACACAGCTGCAAAATTAGTAACTTATTCATTGAGGCTGTTGTCGTTTCATGGTCTTCCTGCACAGTCTTGCATGAAGTCTTCCGGCCTGACCACACGTTTGTGTGCCTGATGCTGCCTGTGAACTCGTCTGTGCTGGACATCGTGGAGGCCATGACCAGTTCAAGTGGAGATTACGTACTTGTCAAAATGAACTCTTCAGGAGGTAACCGACGGAGCGCACTGTCAGATTAGCAGCCTCAACAGGAAAGTCTTTAAAGGTGTTTCAGTCGTGTGTCATGGGTTTAATTAGCAACCTCAACAGGAAAGTCTTTAAAGGTGTTTCAGCCTCAACAGGAAAGTCTTTAAAGGTGTTTCAGTCGTGTGTCATGGGTTTGAGTCATGCATGCATTGTGCTTTTCACCTCAAATTCACAGCATAGGAGACATGATCTCATCGTGTCAGTGTTGTTGAGTGCACCTGGCCTGATGTGTTAATGAGAGAGCTGCTGGGTGTTGAAGTGCCTGTGTGTGTGTGTCCTCTCTCTGTCCTGTCTCAGATAGGGAGGAGCTCAAGCTGGAGGCCCGGGCTGTGTCCACCTCTCTGGGCCTGAACGAGAGACTGTTCCTCTGCTCAGCCAACCAGGTGGACAAGCTGGTGAGTGCGCTCGCAATCTGAACACTTTTCCTGTCTGCACGTCGTCTGTGTTCACAGGACAAGGGCCCTGTGTGTGTGTGTGTGTGTGTGTGTGTGTGTGTGTGTGTGTCTGTTTATCTCAGTGTGCTTCACTGCATGGAACAGTCCCAGCCGTGCCACTAACCACAGATGTGGCAGAAGCCTAAACCTACTGTGATGATTCAGTACTGGCATCTTGGCTTTGGGAGCGTGATGTGCTAAGGTGTTAGAACCAGCTATGAATGACCATCTGTAAGGCTTTAGAACCAGCTATGAATGACTTAGACAAGAGCATCTGTAAGGTTTTAGAACCAGCTATGAATGACTTAGACGAGAGCATCTGTAGAACCAGCTATGAATGACTTAGACAAGACCATCTGTAGGGCAAATGTGAGTGTTCCCAAACCTCCTTATTCATTTCCACCCTCTATCATTATTATGATGCACTGAAGCTTTCCTCACACAAGAGCCTGGAGTTCAGTCAGAGAACTGACTGTATGTGTGTGTGTGTGTGTGTGTGTGTGTGTGTGTGTTTCTCTCAGACACCCCTAAAGGAACAACTGGGCCCGGAGGTGAACACTATGGAGCCGTTGGAGCAGATGTGCTCTAAGGACATTGCTATCCAACTCAACAGCTACGACTGGGAGCTGTTCACCACCATGCATGAGGTGAGGACTACTAATATGAAGGGGACCAGAGCGTGACGCATGGGGGCATATGAAGGGGACCAGAGGAATGTGGATGTCACTGTGGAATGTCAGTGACTAATTATGTTTGTGGCATGCAGCATCTGATAAAGGATGCGTCTTGTAGCACAGAACCGGGCTAGCCAGTCTAAACAAATAACTAGTGTCGCTCCACAACATATGACATAAGAGACATCCATGAGACTCACAAAATGTGTTGCAGAGCTTGTCACGTACATCAAACATTTTGCAACACCACAGTGTTCTTCTGTACTCTGATTGGATAACTCAAAAGTTCACTCAAACACTCAAAGGGGTTGCCATGGTCATAAGTACGTTGTATTATAAACTAGAGGATGTTCTATTTGATGTTTTCACTGGGGACTATGAAAGCTTATAGCACCCACCACATCTGGGGACTATGAAAGCTCATAGCAACATCTGGGGACTATGAAAGCTTATAGCAACATCTGGGGACTATGAAAGCTTATAGCAACATCTGGAGACTATGAAAGCTTATAGCAACATCTGGGGACTATGAAAGCTTATCACCACCACATGTGTCAACATCCCTTATGGCCTCTTGTGTGAACTTCATGTCCCCCCCCCCCCGTCCTGTCCTGTCTCCTATCTACTCCTCTTCCTCCTCCTCCTCTTCCTCCTCCTCCTCCTCCTCCTTTTCCTACTCCCAGAGGGAGCTGCTCTACTACGTGTTCGGGAGGGAGAAATTCCCCAACACCACCACAGCCAACTTGGAGCGCTTCATGTGTCGCTTCAACGAGGTGCAGTTCTGGGTGGTGACAGAGCTGTGCCTGTGTGTGGACCAGGCCAAGCGGGCCGCTCTGCTCAAGAAGTTCATCAAGATTGCCATCGTGTGAGCATAGCATAGCACATACATACATCATATGAGTAGCCGATAGCACAGCACATACATACATCATATGAGTAGCCGATAGCACAGCACATACATACATCATATGAGTAGCCGATAGCACATACATACATCATATGAGTAGCCGATAGCACATACATACATCATATGAGTAGCCGATAGCACATACATACATCATATGAGTAGCCGATAGCATAGCACATACATACATCATATGAGTAGCCGATAGCATAGCACATACATACATCATATGAGTAGCCGATAGCACATACATACATCATATGAGTAGCCGATAGCATTAGCACATACGTCATATGAGTATAGCATTAGCACGTACATCATGTGAGTATAGCATTAGCACGTACATACATCATATGAGTAGCCGATAGCATAGCACATACAGTACATACATCATATGAGTAGCCGATAGCATAGCACATACAGTACATACATTATATGAGTAGCCGATAGCATTAGCACATACATCATATGAGTAGCCGATAGCATAGCACATACATACATCATATGAGTAGCCGATAGCATAGCACATACATCATATGAGTAGCCAATAGCATTAGCACATACATACATCATATGAGTAGCCGATAGCATTAGCACATACATACATTGTGTGAGGATATCATTAGCACGCACATACATTGTATGAGTATAGCATGGCACATGCATACATCGTGTGAGTATAGCATAGCACATACATTGTGTGAGTATATAATTAGCACGTACATACATTGTATGAGTATAGCATAGCACATACATACGCATAGCACATACATTGTGTGAGTATAGCAAAGTACATATTTTTTTCCCCTGACCAACAAATCATCATGACTGTAGGCTACTGCTGGGAAACTGTAATGTTGTTTGTGTAACACTTCAGAATGACTTAAAAGTGAATTGTAAGGTTCTGTTAACTTAATGGTATCTCAAGGAACAATGACAACAGAATAAATCACACAATCTGTCACATCATGAATGGAAGCCTTGTAAAGCTCTGTTAGGGAACACTGGAATGAACGTCATCAGATTCAGTCAGTATAGTCACACAGTTGGCAAATTAAGCTATATCACTCAAGTTCATTCAGATGGCTCTCGTGTGTTTGGATTTGTGTGTGTGTGTGTGTGTGTGTGTGTGTGCGAGAGAGAGAGAATGCGTCACAGAGACTCAGCCGTAGGCACACTGACACACTTCCCAAGCCTTTTGTAAAATCCCATCGCAAACATCCATGATCCCACACACACAGCAATATATTCAGCTGGGTCATATTCAGCTGGGTAGTAAGATCTTGTCCAAACAAGAGTGTGGTCAGAGTCTGACCTAGTTGTACAAAGGTCTATACATTAGAAACATTCTAAGGTCTATACATTAGAAGCATTTTAAGGTCTATACATTAGAATTCTTAACTCTTTGGTCTTTAGATCTTTTCCGTTGGCTATATTGCCTATTTGACATGGATTTGTGTTTGTTTTTCAGCCTGAAGGAACAAAAGAATCTCAACTCGTTTTATGCTGTGATGTTTGGCCTGACCAACAGTGCGGTCACCCGTCTCTACAAGACCTGGGAGGTGAGGAGGGTGAGGGTTAGGGTTAGGTGGGAGGTGAGGAGGGTTGGGTGGGAGGTGAGGAGGGTTAGGGGGGAGGTGAGGAGGGTGAGGGTTAGGGTTAGGTGGGAGGTGAGGAGGGTTGGATGGGAGGTGAGGAGGGTGAGGGTTAGGTGGGAGGTGAGGAGGGTGAGGTGGGAGGTGAGGAGGGTGAGGGTTAGGGTTAGGTAGGAGGTGAGGAGGGTTAGGGGGGAGGTGAGGAGGGTGAGGTGGGAGGTGAGGAGGGTGAGGTGGGAGGTGAGGAGGGTGAGGGTTAGGGTTAGGTAGGAGGTGAGGAGGGTGAGGTGGGAGGTGAGGAGGGTGAGGTGGGAGGTGAGGAGGGTGAGGGTTAGGGTTAGGTGGGAGGTGAGGAGGGTGAGGTGGGAGGTGAGGAGGGTGAGGTGGGAGGTGAGGAGGGTGAGGGTTAGGGTTAGGTAGGAGGTGAGGAGGGTTAGGGGGGAGGTGAGGAGGGTGAGGTGGGAGGTGAGGAGGGTTAGGGTTAGGGGGGAGGTGAGGAGGGTGAGGTGGGAGATGAGGAGGGTTAGGTGGGAGGTGAGGAGGGTTAGGGTTAGGGGGGAGGTGAGGAGGGTGAGGTGGGAGATGAGGAGGGTGAGGGTTAGGTGGGAGGTGAGGAGGGTTAGGGGGGAGGTGAGGAGGGTGAGGTGGGAGGTGAGGAGGGTTAGGGTTAGGTGGGAGGTGAGGAGGGTGAGGTGGGAGATGAGGAGGGTTAGGTGGGAGGTGAGGAGGGTTAGGGTTAGGGGGAGGTGAGGAGGGTGAGGTGGGAGATGAGGAGGGTGAGGGTTAGGTGGGAGGTGAGGGGGGTTAGGGGGGAGGTGAGGAGGGTGGGTAGGAGGTGAGGAGGGTTAGGTGGTGGTGAGGAGGGTTGGGTAGGGGTGAGGAGGGTAGGTGGGAGGTGAGGTGGGTGAGGTGGGTGGTGAGGAGGGTGTGGGTTGGGTTAGGTAGTGGTGAGGAGGGTTTGGGGGGAGGTGTGGAGGGTGAGGTGGGAGGTGAGGAGGGGTGTGGTGGGTGGGTGGTGAGGAGGGTGTGGGTTAGGGTTAGGTGGGGGTGAGGGGGTTGGGTGGGGGTGGGTGGGTTAGGGGGTGGGTGTGGGTGGTGAGGGTTAGGGTAGGTGGGAGGTGGGAGGGTGGTTGGGTGGTGTGGAGGGTGGGGTTGGTGGGAGGTGTGGAGGGTGAGGTGGGAGGTGGGGGGGTGGGGTTGGGTTAGGTGAGGTGTGGTGGGTAGGGGGGTGGGAGGGTGTGGGGTGGGGTGTGGGGTGGGTGTGGTGGGGGTGAGGTGGGTGGGGTTAGGGTTAGGTAGGAGGTGGGTGGGTTGGGTAGGAGGTGGGGGGTTGGTGGGTGGTGGGTGGGTGGGTGGTGGTGGGTGGGTGTGGGTTGGGTTGGTGGGGTGTGGGGGTTAGGGGGGAGGTGGGGGGTGTGGTGGGTGGTGTGGTGGGGTGAGGTGGGGGTGGGAGGGTGGGGTTAGGGTTGGTGGGGTGAGGTGGGTGTGGGTGGGGGTGGGTGGGTGGTGTGGTGGGTGGGGTTGGGTTGGTGGGAGGTGTGGAGGGTGGGTGGGAGGTGTGGGGGTGGGGTGGGGGGTGGGGTGGGTTGGGTTAGGTAGGAGGTGGGGTGGGTAGGGGGGAGGTGGGTGGGTGGGGTGGGGGTGAGGGGTGGGTTGGGTTGGGGGGTGGTGAGGGGGTGTGGTGGGAGATGGGGGGTTGGTGGGTGGTGGGGGGTTGGGTTTGGGGGAGGTGTGGAGGGTGAGGTGGGAGTGAGGTGGGTGGGGTTAGGTGGGGGTGAGGTGGGTTAGGGGGGGTGTGGAGGGTGAGGTGGGGGTGAGGAGGGTTGGGTTGGGGGGAGGTGAGGGGGTGAGGTGGGTGTGAGGAGGGTTAGGTGGGAGGTGAGGTGGGTTAGGGTGTTGGGGGGAGGTGAGGAGGGTGAGGTGGGAGATGAGGGGGTGTGGGTTAGGTGGGAGGTGGGGGGTTAGGGGGGAGTGGGTGGGTTGGGTGGGGTGAGGAGGGTTGGGTTAGGTGGGGGTGAGGAGGGGTGAGGTGGGAGATGGGGGGTGAGGGTTAGGTGGGTGGTGAGGAGGGTTAGGGGGGAGGTGAGGGGGTGAGGTGGGAGGTGAGGAGGGTTAGGGTTGGTAGGAGGTGAGGAGGGTTAGGGGGGAGGTGAGGAGGGTGAGGGTTAGGGTTAGGTAGGAGGTGAGGAGGGTTAGGTGGGAGGTGAGGAGGGTTGGGTGGGAGGTGAGGAGGGTTGGGGGGGAGGTGAGGAGGGTTGGGTAGGAGGTGAGGAGGGTTAGGGTTAGGTGGGAGGTGAGGAGGGTGAGGGTTAGGGTTAGGTAGGAGGTGAGGAGGGTTGGGTGGGAGGTGAGGAGGGTTGGGTAGGAGGTGAGGAGGGTTAGGTAGGAGGTGAGGAGGGTAGCAGATGTTCAGATTCAGATTTGGTTTATTTACAAATGACCAAAAAACAGACACTCACAATTTCCTCTGAATTTGCACTGTCAGAGGGTACCAAACAAGACGAGGAGGATCTTCACTACATACGAGAGAATGCTGGTGAGTTTCCACAAATATGGTGTGGAGGGAATCAGATGTAGTATCTCATTCAACACCAGTTGGGACACAATATTTGGGCTGTGGGCCGAGGTTGTGCTGAACTTCTTTCATTACATATATCCATTGACATGGTGATTTTGAACAGGTTTAATTGTGGTCTGTGTAATACTTCTTGTTTTGTATTCTAAAATGACAACTGTAATATTAAGAGGATGTTTTCAATTCTAAAATGACAACTGTAATATTAAGAGTATGTTTTGTATGTTTTGAATTCTAAAATGACAACTGTAATATTAAGAGGATGTTTTCAATTCTAAAATGACAACTGTAATATTAAGAGTATGTTTTGTATGTTTTGAATTTGTCACGATCTGGCTCAAGACGATGGCAAATATGGAGACAACTCGAGGGGTTAGCGTAAATAAGAGAATAATTTATTTACAAAAAAGGTATTTACAAAAAAGAAAGTAACAAAACAAAAGCAGAAGACGCCTCAGCCATCACTTGGGCCTGCTGCAGTCAAGCCACCCAGACAGCTCTCAGTGGCGAAGTGAGCGGGGAAGAGGGAAGAGAGAAGACACTCCCACAGGCTAGCCTATAAAGGTACACCCGGGCCCAGGTGTAACAATCAGGAAGCCTGTAAGACACACAAGACAAGATAGGGACACCTAGTGCCCCGGTGGACCCCTGCAGTAAGACAGGGCAATGGCCATGGCACAGGCACCCATGGTAGAGGGGCCGTGACAAATTCTAAAATGACAACTGTAATATTAAGAGGATGTTTTGTATGTTTTGAATTTTAAAATGACAACTGTAATATTAAGAGGATGTTTTTAATGTTCAGGATCCTGCCAGGAACCACCGTGCGTACCGGCTAGCAGTGGCCAAGCTGAGCTCCCCTTACATCCCCTTCATGCCTCTCATATTGAAAGGTAACAGCGGCACCGCTTACGCTGAACCAGTGCACTTTAACACACACAACCAGTACTGCTTTGCTAACACACATACTGGTATCTGTTTACCTGTGGTCAACAACAGACATGACGTTCATCCACGAGGGAAATAAGAACTACACCAGCACTCTGGTCAACTTTGAGAAGATGGTGAGTTGACCAGAAGAGCCAGTTCTGAATGTCAGCCATATTGGATGTTTGGCACCACAAGCCTCTGTAAACAAAGCTGTTGTGTCCACATCTCTCTCTTCATCTCTATAGCGCATGATCGCCAGGACCATGAGAATAGTGAGCGACTGCAGAGACCAACCTTACTGTAAGCAACACTGCACCTCCCCCAGTACATGGCCAGCAGCTTCGTACAGTCTCCTGACCTCACCCATGACAGAGCTGCACACTGCACCTCCCCCAGTACATGGTCAGCAGCTCCGTACAGTCTCCTGACCTCACCCATGACAGAGCTGCACACACACACCTCACCCATGACAGACCTGCACACACACCTCACCCATGACAGACCTGCACACACAACCTCACTGCACACACACCTCACTGCACACACATCTCACCGATGACAGGCCTGCACACACACCTCACTGCACACACACCTCACCCATGACAGACCTGCACACACAACCTCACTGCACACACACCTCACTGCACACACACCTCACCGATGACAGTCCTGCACACACAACCTATTTTACGTCTTTCCACAGCAGTTCCCTCGTCACCACAGAAGGGCCTGACGGAGCGGATGTTCCTGGACACTCCAGCCATTCGTCTGTCCACCTGTAAGTTATTACTGGGAATGGCAGTGGATATAGAACTACAACACAACTATGTCATGCTCCTTTACCCTGTCTGACCGCCTCTGTTACGTTCCCCTGTCTGACCGCCTCTGTTCCAATCCTCTGTTCCGTCCAGATTCTGACCAGTCACTCACCTTGCGCAGCTCCAGCAACATCCGCCACTACGTCCAGAACCTCAAAGTCATCGACAACCAGAGGAAGCTGACGCAGATGTCCAGGGACATCGAGCGCTGACCAACCAGAGGAAGCTGACGCAGATGTCCAGGGACATCGAGCGCTGACCAACCAGAAGACACTAACGCAGATGTCCAGGGACATCGAACGCTGACATTCCATGACAACAAATCAAAAGCACAGGGCAGACTGTCCTGTATCATCACCATAGAGGCCCAGCAGTGCTGTCCTGCTCCACTGGATCAAGCTAATTACAGCATCGTACAGCCATAGAACTCGTTAAAGGGATTGTTCACGCCTCCCAAATGAACCCGCCACCAGCTCCACAACCTCCAGACAGTGCTCGCTCATACATGATTTGCTTGTCAGTTCTAAATGAGATATGCGATTGACACATGATTGGAAAGAATAGGCAATCAACTTTTTGAAAAGAACATTGCTATTTAACTTTGTAAGTTCATATGGGGTTTAAGTGATATAATGTGTGAAACATGGCCAATAACACCAGATGTAGGTCAGCTGTAGGTGTCTGAGCTTTCCCACCACTGCCTGGCCTACAGCACCCTCTAGTAGCCGAATAGAGGGACCACTGATCACTGATGCCTACAGCTCCCTCTAGTGGCCGTATAGAGGGACCACTGATCACTGATGCCTACAGCTCCCTGTAGAGGCCGTATAGAGGGGCCACTGACCTACAGCACCCTCTAGTGGCCGTATAGAGGGACCACTGATCACTGATGCCTACAGCTCCCTCTAGAGGCCGTATGGAGGCGACCACTGATGCCTGGCCTACAGCTCCCTCTAGAGGCCGTATGGAGGCGACCACTGATGCCTGGCCTACAGCGCCCTCTAGAGGCCGTATAGAGGCAAGCGTAAGCATGTGCAGCATGCGAGAATGTCACGCTAATGTAGACAGGCTGCTGAAAATGCTAGTTGTGGCCGCTGAAGGTATTTATATTATCATGCTGCGCTTAGAGGCCATTCAGCTGGAGGCCACTGAGTGCGCCATTTAGAGTCTGAAGGTTGCGACGCCTATAGTAACCAAGGACTTGTGGTCATTTTGGAGAGGATGGAAATTATCAACACAGAGCACAATCAGTTTTGTAGTTTTTACAGTCAAATGTATGAGAAACATATTTCATATTAAATGTATCAGAAGTTTTATTTTTTCCTAAATAAATAATTTAAAACAATATGAGTTGTCATGGATTATACATTACAGAAAACCAGAACAGAAACATTTGGTATTAAACACAGTCAGGTACTAAGTGATAAGTGATAAATTATAGGCCTGTGTGTGTGTGTGTGTGTGTACTAAGTGATAAATGATAAACTATAGGCCTATGTGTGTGTGTGTGTACACACCCCCCGCGTAGCACCGCCTACATTCCGACTCAGCTCGCGTACCCCCCCCCCACCCCCCCGCATTGACATATTTGTCCGTTTCCCGGTTTTAGGTGCGTGCATTTGGTCAGTTAAAAAGTTATGAAAAGTACCCTGCATAGTGGCCTAACTACATCCATATACACTCATACACATATATCTTATAATAGGCCTACAACAACGCCTGACAAGGATGTATTCGTTTGGACAACATTAGCCTATACAGCCTAGAAAGGCTAAACTTAGGCTACCTTTAGTTTGTTAAATGTAAAGCCTAGCTTAATGTTACCTTTCTTGCCCTTCTGAAATAACTCCTAGCTTTGCTCCTTCTCTGCGAAACTTTCCCCCCACGGACCATCCAACGCATTCAAAAGTAACGCATTCTATTAGCTATTCCAGGCGTCAAGTTTAATAAGCTGCCCTTTTTTTGATGAACACATACAGAGTTTATAAATGATATCCTTTAATTTTATGTTTCCATATAATTATAACCTGATTCGAAATTATGTATTTATTCATGAATTAATTACAAAAGATTTAAAATGTTAATTTTACACCTGTCCGCCATAGCCCTTTTCATCTCGCGTAGGCCTACCCACTAGAAGCAGCTCGCGTACCACCGGGGGTAGCCTACGCGTTCCACAGTTTGGGAATCCCTGTACTAAGTGATAAAGCTCACTGCGTCGGGATTAGTGTGTGCTTTACCTCACTGTGTGTTCACTGTGTGCTGAGTGTGTTTCACTAATTCACAGATTGGGATAAATGCAGAGACCAAACTTCCCTCATGGGATCAAAAGAGTATATACTTACTTACTTACTTACTTACTTACTTACTTACTTACATACTGATTACCTTCTTCAAATGGAGAACAAATTCCCGACAGTTCCTGATCGCTAAACTTTCGTTTTCATTTTCTGTCAGTAGCAGCTGATGTAGAAGCACCAAAAGCATAATTTGACTTCAGCGGGGACAAGTCCTGTTGTAAGAGAGAGAGTGCACCTGCATAGTGGTGCTGTGCAGGTGTGTGTGTCTGCATGGGGTTATGTTTGGTTCAATTCAGAAGTTGGTCTATCTGGTCCCGCATTCACGCCGCTCTATTATTAGATTAACGTTATCAGACAGTGCTGTAAAATGTGTGCGAGAATTTCTCGCATTATGATGGCTAGAGTTGCGGGTCTTGAATAAATCATGCACTATAGGCTTACCCGCAATCCCGCGCTGAAATTTAGGCCCTGTAAACATTGGCGAACATGCAGGAATTTGGTGACTGTGTTTTTATTTTTCCTGTTATTCTCGGGATCTACTCGGTAAGTCCTAAAGATCTACAGGTCGATCGCGATCGATGGGTTGGCGACCATTTTTGTGGATCACCTCCCATGCATAGCCTATCTAACATCTGAATCAACAATAACAAGCAAAATTACTTTTCTCTAGCTTATTAGCCTAACACATTTAAGTGTTTATCTTTGAAAAACTGAAGTAAAAATGTAGGCTATTCTACTGTAGCCTTTCCAACAGGGTAAAGTTATCTCAATTTTGGAGGAGAGTGTCGTTAAATAAGATGCAGAAATTGTGTGGATTAGGCTGAAGGCTATATGCAGAACAAGCATTTTTTTTTCAGTTTTTGTAGTATATATACACAGTATATATACACAGTACTTATACAATGTCAAAAATGCAGCAGCATGTTACATGCAATGATGATATTGGTCGTCGCAATCTCCACTATACAGTAGATCTAATTTGAACGGCATACTCCATTTAATTGGGAATGCATCTTAAGTGCGCACAACAGGAGAGAGGGGGAGAGAGAGAAAGTGGCAGGTTCCAGCTGCCTTTTCATTGTTAATAGCCTACTATCTCCTTTTTGATATTAAAAAGGAAATCATGAAGGCATGCAAAGATAAGGCTAGGGGAGATTTTGGGGTTATCCGGTTCCCACTAATGACCATTTGTAAACTACAAGCATGACCCAGCTAACAATTTATGGTTAGTTTTTGGTTCACGAACGTTCCCTGAATGTTAGTTTTTGAGTACGTTTTGGTTCCCATGGAAAGTTTGCTGAACGTTCCGGGAACGTTAGTTCTTGGTTATATAAATAAAACGTTCCCCAGAACGTTCCCCTAAAACTATCTAAACGTTGCAACCTTTAGAGAACCTTCCCATAACGTTCCCTAAACGTTGCAACATTTAGGCAGGGCCGGAGTGGGGCCACTTTTCAGCCCGGGAGTTTCAGGGCCAAGACCGGCCCACTTTTTTTTAGTGGTGGTGGAAATTGGATAAATAAGGCAACATTTCAGCTCTTATCCTGTAGTTTTTATTATAGGCTACCAATATTCCACTATTCCACAAGGATTGGTTGATAAGTTAACAAAAACAGGAAGGAAGAAATAAAGCATTTGAAATGTATCCCACAATTCCACTAAGAGGCATATTGAACTACTGTATTGTTTACATGTTTTTTTCTGCATGGGTCAGCTATCATGTTGTTGTTTGGTGATTTGCTCCTTTACTACACCCACTTCTGAGCAAACAAGCCATATACGTTGATCATGTAGCCTATTGCTGTCATATAGCCTACTGCTCTTTCTTACATAAAATAACTTTAATTCATATGGTTAACTCTATTATCCTTTCTACTTGTCCCTGTAGTCATAGCTAATTTCGGGCTCATCATTTTCAGCAGGGGGACTGGCTGATCTGCTGCTCAGAGGCTACTTTTGTTTTTATGCCTAAGCTACAGTATACACAGATCAAGCTTGAGTTGTGTTATCAATATTTGCATAATATTTGCAAAGTCTATGAATCGCCATATTGGATGATACAAAAAGGCTAATATTTTAATGCGAATAGGTTGAAAACGCTACAACGTCCAGTAGGTTATTAGCCCAATTACGCCGTTATGATCATGGCTATCTCTCTTTACCAGTTGCCACATAGTATAAGTATATATAGTATATATACTCTTTTGATCCCGTGAGGGAAATTTGGTCTCTGCATTTATCCCAATCCGTGAATTAGTGAAACACTAATGCACAAAAAAAAGTTAGTTACTCTCAAGTTCCTTGTCATGAAATTGTATTTACTTGGAAATGGAAAATCCAAAGACACTGTACCTTCAACTGGGTCCCAAGATTAAGTGGCAGGCGTTATAATAGACCCATCCAGCTCTGGGCAATGAGCTGGTTGCCTGTGTGGTGTTGACTCATCTAAAAAGAAAGTAAATATGAATATTGGTCAGTTCATTTATGGTAGGTTTCTTGCACATGACATTTGCAAGATAAACCTATGCTAAACAATACAATCGCTAAAAGTCAACTGTACCAAGATAATGTCCTCAATATTTCTTTCTTAAAATTCAGTTTAATCTATGTCACGTAGCCTAGTTGCAATCACATGGTCGTATCTACCATAGAGGACACCGGTATTTATTTATTTAAGTTTCGTTTCCTTTGTTAAGTAAAAATAGCCGACGAGACAATTATCATTGCCTCAACGCACCGTCAGGTGTCACGTAGCCTAGTTGCAGTTGTATGGCATGACTCCTTTAAAGCAACACCAAAGCCCTTTTCTTTTTTTTTGTTTATCCAGCACCGGCTTTGGAAATGATAATGTCCACAAACAAGGTAGAGTATGTTGCTTGATTTTATGAAAGTATGATGTATTGTGACTTCAGAACCAAGTCAAATTTGTAGCTTCTTATGCCTCATTCCATCGAACTACAGATCCGTTACCCGATCTGGCAAACTTGCATAGTGCGGTTATAGCCGATAGAGGGTCACAAAGCGAATGCAGAAGTGCCGTTCACCCTGTTACGAGTTGATGAACCACTGAAACGATTTTGGAAAAATTATTTTAAGGTACAACAAACTCTTTGGTGTTGCTTTAATTGAATTTGCATACAAATCTTCAGACAGAGGCACTTTGATGGCAATATTATTGATATGTGCTATTTATAAAGGTTCTTAGTAGTTGTAGTCCAGTGCATGTGTGAACGTGATGGTACACAAACGTGATGTGTTAACTGCACTTCAAGAGAACACACGTTCACATATGGGCTCAGTTCCCCTGCTGTGTTCCTATTGTTTGTTCCGTTTGTTTCGAAACCACAAAGACATTTAAAAGCACAATTCGTTCGTTTTAGGATGGAGATTGTGGATGTGTTGAACAGCTGTAAAGTAGAAACATGATTTGTTTCATTTTTATGTTTTGTGTTTTTTATGTTTTTGTGGACATAATGTTTAGCAAATGTTCATGTTTCGTGCCTGGGTTTGTCTCAGCAAAACAAAAACACAGCATATGTGGGGTTTTTTTTAATCAGAAAAGATTTATGATGAGTCAATATTATTATTTGTTTACCATAACAAATGCTCAAATGACATCTGGTTGGGCAGGACTAAATTCACATGGAACGCCGATACAGTGGATTTAGAGACTATGTTCAACTTTAGACTTTAGTCGAGAAGTGACTCACATGCTTACACAGAGACACACACACACACACACACATACATACACACACACAGATACACACACACGCACGCACGCACACACACACAGACACACGCACAGACACACACATATGCACGCATGCACGCACACACGCACGCGCACACACACACACACACACACACACACACACACAGGAGGATTAGAATGAGATACTTTCCACTGCAGCTGGTCTTTCACTTTTACTTGAAGGGGAACTGCAAGCAAATCAGGTTGCTACTTTTGCCGAGAACAGGACAGAATTTGAGGACACATGACAAGTACCAGGTAGGGACCTAAATGTGTTTACATGGGGCTGAATTTAAAGTCTAGGCTTTCACATCCTTTGTTGGAAAGGAAAGGCGTTGGCAACTCAGCAGATACAGTCGAAGGTTTGGGACATATTGACACTATAGTTGCATGGTGAGTTTGTATATGTGCATACTGTCTCTATTGTGCAGTGAAGTTTTTTATATTTATATACTTGTAATACTTTTTCTGCTGTAAATGCATGTTGTGTGTGATGTTTGTATGCTCCTGAGACCTTGAATTTCCCCTTGGGGATCAATAAAGTATCTATCTATCTATGGTGAATATGTGAGGAGATGAGAGAAATAGGCCAACTTCAATGCAAATTGTTTCACAATTCTTCGACTGATCCTCACTGATCTTATCTGTTTGCAACTGGACTTGGGCACAAAAGCTCAGACTACAGGAAAAGAGACCTAGCACAAATTGTACTGTTGACTGCACCTAAAATGAAAAAATGTTCAACGACCATGGCTATATTTAAATGCTGTTGAACCACCCACAGCTCTATTTAAATGCTGTTGAACCACCCACAACTCTATTTAAATGCTGTTCAGCGACCCACGGCTCTATTTAACTGCTGTTGAACCACCCACAGCTCTATTTAAATGCTGTTCAGCGACCCACAGTTCTATTTAAAAATGTTGGGCTGAACAAAGCCATTTTGAATTTACCCTGAAGAAGGCCACAGAGGCTGAAACATGTTGGCATGTTTTTTAATGGATAGCCAAGTTTAAAATAAAGGCTTTTTCATTTATATTCCTTGTGAGTGCCTCAGAATTACTGTTTATTTCGGAAAACATTTTGGCTCTCCAAGCTGAAGAGCACCAGAGGAATACACATCTCAACACCCAAGCAGCACTCCTAGTAACTCAACACCCAAGCAGCACTCCTAGCAGCTCAACACCCAAGCAGCACTCCTAGTAACTCATCTCAACACCCAAGCAGCACTCCTAGTAACTCAACACCCAAGCAGCACTCCTAGTAACTCGTTTGTGGACAGAATCCATTCATACATTCATCACACAAACATTACAAACATACAACGTACAGCGAGAGTAGCGAGTCCATGCAGTCCACTGGACACTACTACTGCTACTGCAGCTCTGTAGGAACGTTTCAGTGTTTCACAAAGCCTCGCTTTGCCCATGCCCGTCAAAAATGTTGGTGGAGTGGTGATGGAGTCATCAGATGCAATGTTAGCCTACATCCTCCTCGAAATCTAATATTGGGGGAAGTTTACATAGCTTAAACTAGGCTACATATTTCTTTCGTCCCCCATGCCTGTTTTATATAACCCGGCCAGAAAGGACGCCCTTTCCCATGCAACATCTGCTGAATATAGAAAAGAGCCCTTTCCCATGCAACATTTAAATCGAATGAAACAAAATCAGTGTTGCTACCCCTTGTGGATTATCTATGTACATTGACCCGAGGAAAATAATTACATAGATATTTGGTTACCTTATTTTAATAATTCTATGCACCATACACATTGAGCTGAGTTGAGCTGGGTGTAACTTTGAAGTTTAGCTTCACAAATTTGTTTTGTGATGTCTGCAACTTCTGTTTGAGAATCTTTGGAATCTTTGTGCACCATGAAGTGCAGGCATAGTGCATAGTAATTGCATAGCATAGTCAAAGTGGCATTGTATTAGGGCCCCAGCCAGTATCTCAAGAGCTTTTCTATCGATTAATGAGGATATTCTAGCCAGATATTTTATTTTCTGATTTACTTTAGACAGAACTTTTAAAACCACACAGTCCACAGATAATGTGTCAAGTATGCAGCCTAAGTTACTGATTCCTTAGCTGTTATTTTGGATTCACCAAGTAACACATTGAATCCAGGTAACGTCCTTAGCTTTGTATTTCATCCAAATTAGTATTGATTCTGTTTTGCCAAGATGAAGAATCAGGTTGTTTTCAGGTAACCAAATGCTGACTTTCTGAAGTTCTGAACTAAGTAATTTCTCTACTTCCGCTATATTACAATGAGACACTAAAAGAGCTAAATCATCTGCGTAGAGATACAGGTTGCAATCACATGCTGACTTCATGTCATTAATGTACAGCAGAAAGAATAGTGGACCTAAGATACTTCCCTGAGGGACCCCACAATGTAAATGGAAGAGGTTTTGATATAGTTCCTCTACCATGTTCTCTGCCTCCCCATAAGACTGTATCCGTTGAAAGATGCAGTGTCAAAACACAAGGCTCTAAGTTTGACTAAGAATATCATGGTTCACAGTGTCGAATGCTTTTTGGAGGTCCAATATAACCATACCACAGTATTCCATTTCATCCACTTGTTTCTTGATGTAGTCTGGTAGGTAAAGTAGGCAAGTGTCTGTAGAATGAGATTTTCTAGAACCTGATTGGAATTCATACAGAAGATTGTGTGATGATATAGCCTGGCTAACGTCAGACCTGATCTCATTGAGATGGGGTCTGGGAACTAGACATTCATTTTTTTCTCGTATTTGAGACGTGGTTTACGAATGCCCAGAGCCGTCTATTGGGTGCTACGAATGTCTATCAAATGCGCTTAGGTAGCTCATAACCGCTTCGGTGTGGCGTCCTCATCTTGCTGTCCCCCCTCCGTTCTGTGATTGGTTTCTTCGTTGAGGTGAAAATCAGGTCCATGGAATCCAGGCTGCCTAGCAAATAAAATCGCGCGCAAGGCAGCATGGGAAAACCCAGGCTAGTGATGATAAGTAGTTGTCTATTTGCTCATGAACAACCCTTTCTATCAGACTCAACATATCTGCTCAATTACTAATTCAACATCCGGAACTTCCAGCTACAAAAGAAAACTTGATGTCAGAGTTCAGCTTAATAGACCACAACAAACTTGAAAAAATGGTACAGAATCTCTGCTCTTCCACATGTGGCTTAGACATTTTGTCAACCAATTTCTTCAAAACTATTTTTCACCTTATAGCAGCAGATGTCTAAGAATGAAATAACTCTGATCCTTGGTGATTTTAATATTCATGTGTGTTGCCCCTCTAAGCCTATGGTGTCTTTATACAACTGATTGACTCGTTTGGTTTTGTCTAGCATGTAACCGGCCCCATTCACAGACTAGGCCATACACTTGATCTAGTTTTAACATCTGGTGTTCCAGTCAGCATTCTGGAGATAGTAAACACATGTTCTTCAGACCATCACGCTGTTGTGTTTACATCATCTCTGTCCCCCTCCCCCGCAAAACCCCCTCCCCCTGTACGTCTCTCTTGCAGTATTAACCCTCTGATTGCCAGCAAGTTTTCTTCTGCCTTCTTAGCTGCTTTTAACACCTGCACTAATGAAGCATCACTATGCCATCCTGACACAGAAGAGCTTACATCCCGGTTTAATTCCACCTGTCTCTCCATCATGGACTCTGTAGCCCCTCTTAGACAGAAAAGATCTAAGTCTAGAGGTGAACCTTGGCTAAATGACACCACCAGCACCACCAGAGCCCAGAGGAGAGAATACAGGAGAGCTGAGAGAAAATGGATACACGATAAACTCCAGATCTCACTAGAAATGCTCAGGGACAGTCGCATGAAATAACCAGGAAGCGGTTAAGGCAGCGAGAGTTACATTCTTCTCTACTCTCATTAACAACTCTCACAATTCTAGGACCCTATTTACTACAATCAACTCCATTATCAGCCCCCCCCCCCCCCTCCAGTACCACCCTGGACGCATCCCCAACACAGTGTGAGACATTTCTGACATTTTTCATTACTAAAGTTGAGGACATAAGAAGTAACATCTTCCCCCCCCCCCACAATAATCCCTACCGTCTCCCTCAACTGCTCCTCTTCCCTGGCCTGCTTCAATCCCATCTCTTTAACTTCCCTCTCTGTCTCCCTCAACTGCTCCTCTTCCCTGGCCTGCTTCAATCCCATCTCTTTAACTTCCCTCTCTGAGATGGTTTCTGCCCCCTTGACACAGTCCCCACTCCCCTTCTGAAAGATGTCCTTGTCACAACTGGTCCCACCATCCTCTCCATCATTAACAGCTCCCTAGCCACTGGTACCGTCCCATCCTGCTTCAAACATGCAGTGGTCCAGTCCCTACTGAAAAAGCGAACCTAGACTCCACCAAGCTCAGTAATTACAGGCCAATTCCTAAACTCCCATTCATGTCAAAAATTCTAGAAAAGGTAATTTTTTCCCAGCTGTCCCCCTATTTTACACAGAACAACATCCTGGATAAATTCCAGTCAGGGTTTAGGGCGGGGCACAGCACCGACAGTCACTGTGCTGTCCTCATGCTGCTTAACCTCAGTGCAGCGTTTGACACTATTGACCATACGATCCTTCTTGGTCCAACATGGGGTCGGTCTTAGAGGCTCTATCCTGGTTCACCTCCTACCTCGCCAACAGATCATTTTCTGTTAACATGTTTCTGTTCTGTTCACTCAGAAAACAAAACTCAACCAATATTCTATATCGTATTGAGACTGTTACATAGTCTATGTAATGGAGATAATGGAGAACCTCTGCAAAACACACTGGGAAGAATCCATGCGCAACCAAGCGCATAGATAGATAGATAGATAGATAGATAAATAGATACAGTAGATAGATAGATAGATAGATGGGTAGATAAATAAATAGAACTATTTACACTATTAGCACAATCTAGGTTTGGTATAGCTCATTGGGGCCAATGTTGACAGATCAGTAGTTTAATGCTCCCACATGACACATGACAGCTTTAGTTGATGCACAGCACTTTGCTCATTCAGTAACTGTGCACTTTGCCTGTCATTTACATTAGAGCCGGACAGTAACGGAGTACATTTACTTGAGTACAGTACTTGAGTACAACTCGAGTATCATTTTTGGGGAGTACTCATGACTTTACTCAAGTACAGTGGCGCAAAAAGTGGGTATGCGCTATATGCGGCGAATAGGGGCGGAGCTACATGGGGGCGCCAAAGCGATGGTAAAAAATAAATAAATAATATATTTGGTATTTTCTATATGTAGAAACTGCTGTCCGTTTCTAAATCATTTCAAAATGTTCTCAATGTTCTATAACATTTTAGAGGACTAACAGGCTAGAGTAGGCGCTCTATCTCATAAGATTCCATCATAGAATTTTGACATAGAAGAGGGAGTGGGGACGCCGTGAGCGCTGGGCGAGCAGATAGGCCTACGAGTAGTGAGTTGCCGTCTATGGAAAAAGATGGATACAGCAAAAAAAAGCTGTTGACGACTAAACATAGAAAAAGAAAGAGGGAAAAGGAGATGGCATGTTAAGGGATGCAACAGCAGTTAAATAAGTGGACGGTGAAAGGCAACAGGTAGGATTTAAAGTGATGACGTCTGTACTTGGAGGCTTGCAAATGAATGTTAACAGACTAACTAGCGTTTGTTAAGCATAATGCCGATTGAAACATAGCCTATTCCATTCAGATAGCTAGGTGGCTACCATGCTCATACTGCACTTTTAATGGCCAACTGCAAACAGAAATGTAATGCTAGCAGCAACTCATTACATGTTTCCATATCCTAACAATGAAGGCTCCTTGTAATAACTTAATATTGTGTTGTCAATGTGGTGCAAACAAACAAGGCTAGAGTGCCTATCAGCCTTATCCATTGTGCGCAATAGCTGGCAAAAGGACGTTATGAGAACCGTTTAGACTCTCTTAAAGTGGCAATGCACCATTTATCAAAACTTATCAAGTATAACATCAAGTTAAACATCAAATTGGCAGCATTTCTTTAAAAACATATTCAGTAGACACTAATGCACAGTAATAGTGTAAATTATTGGCCTTTTGTTTTGCTTTAGTTGTTTGTGTTTTTTTTTTTTTTTTTTTTTGGGGGGGGCGCCAATATTGTTGTTGCATACCCCTGAAAAATGGGTAGCTGCGCCCCTGCACAAGTACATTTGAGAGGCAAATATTGTACTCTTTACTCCACTAAATTTCTATCCATAACCGTGAGTACCCGTTACTTCTTCTAAAAAAAAAAGGAAAAAAGAAAAATCTCGGAAACCCTCAATTGGTTGTTTCCCTCTCAAACGTGATTGGATTGTGCAGGCGCCACTGATTGGAACAGCCTATCAGCAATCACCTTCAGCTTTCCGCCAAAGTCAACTCCATGGTCAGATTTAGATAAGAGACGAAACCATGGACGAAACAATGGATGAAGACGCAGCAGGTCCATCCCGGGAATGTGCCAACCTGTTGCGCCAGACTATTTCAATTTTCTGAACAAGTTAATGATAGTTTTCGCTTCAAGTGTTTCAATTACAAAATAGTATTTTGTATTTGAAATACGTATTTTAAATACATGTATTAGAAATACTGCCCATCCCTGGCAACATGGTAAAAAGATGAAAATGACTTGATTTTACTTCCAATTCATTTTACATTCTCCAAGGTATTAACATTAACATTTTTCATAACTCCATGTAGGACGTTTCTGTACATAAATGTAAGCACTGTGGCAGTAGTAATGCCATATTTAGAAAATGTAGGCTACTCTTGTACTCTTGATACTCAAGTACTTTTAAAAACAAGTACTTCAGTACTTTTACTTAAGTAGACATCTGACTGTTGTACTTTTACTTGTACTTGAGTAAAATTTAGCAAAGGGTATCTGTACTTTTACTCAAGTAATGAAGCTGTGTACTCTGTCCGCCTCTGGAGGATGGACATGAGACTTTCCAGACTACTCCTAATCCTGCTGAGCTGAATATACTGTGGACATAATGTGGAGATTCCTGACAGCGTTGACCACAGTTGTGTGTCTTCCTGGTTCCTGTGGGATATGCATGGGCTTCTGTGGTCCTGCAGAGTATGAAGTACAAGAGGAATGCTGCCCTATGTGTGGCCCTGGTAAGCCTTGCAAACAGAACAAACAACATCACATAACTCAGTCAGTAAGCCGTGCGTACGGTGCAACACACTCAATAGTACATAACTGTCCTGTGTGTGGCCCTGGTAAGCCTTACCTACAGGACATTGTACAACAACAGAAACTCATAACTCGTTAAACGACGTTTAACGTTTAATTCTTTTTTTCTGTTTTCCTTGTCTAGGATATCATGTATATAAACACTGCACAGAGCATACCAGCACATCATGCGCTCCGTGTACTGCATCTACCTACACGAATGCACAGAATGGGCTGGTATCATGCAGGTCATGCACCGAATGTGACTCCAGTAAGTCCATGTATTTTTGTTTTGGTCATTGAAATAAATAAATACATAAATTAAACAATGTAAAAATACATCAATAAATTCAAATAATTAATTGATATTTTAATTCAATCTGATACAAGTTTAATTGGTATTAATACTAGCTTTTGAGACATGGACTTTCTCAAAAAGTGGTGCAGTTTGCTAATTGTTTTGAGAAATGCACTGCATTTCGAGAACATGTTGTGCAAACGTGAATGATGATTTAAAAAAAGCAGCAAAGCGATTGAGAAAAACTGTAACGGCATTTCCGTCACTGCACACACTCTGTAATAAGTATGCTTGTGTTCCCTTTACTGCACACACTCTGTAATAAGTATGTTTTGTTCCCTTTACTGCACACACTCTGTAATAAGTATGCTTGTGTTCCCTTTACTGCACACACTCTGTAATAAGTATGCTTGTGTTCCCTTTACTGCACACACTCTGTAATAAGTATGCTTGTGTTCCCTTTACTGCACACACTCTGTAATAAGTATGTTTGTGTTCCCTTTACTGCACACACTCTGTAATAAGTATGTTTGTGTTCCCTTTACTGCACACACTCTGTAATAAGTATGTTTGACGGGAGTTGTTCCCTTTACTGCACACACTCTGTAATAAGTATGTTTGACGGGAGTTGTTCCCTTTACTGCACACACTCTGTAATAAGTATGTTTGACGGGAGTTGTTCCCTTTACTGCACACACTCTGTAATAAGTATGTTTGACGGGAGTTGTTCCCTTTACTGCACACACTCTGTAATAAGTATGTTTTGTTCCCTTTACTGCACACACTCTGTAATAAGTATGCTTGTGTTCCCTTTACTGCACACACTCTGTAATAAGTATGCTTGTGTTCCCTTTACTGCACACACTCTGTAATAAGTATGTTTGACGGGAGTTGTTCCCTTTACTGCACACACTCTGTAATAAGTATGTTTGACGGGAGTTGTTCCCTTTACTGCACACACTCTGTAATAAGTATGTTTGACGGGAGTTGTTCCCTTTACTGCACACACTCTGTAATAAGTATGTTTGACGGGAGTTGTTCCCTTTACTGCACACACTCTGTAATAAGTATGTTTGACGGGAGTTGTTCCCTTTACTGCACACACTCTGTAATAAGTATGTTTGACGGGAGTTGTTCCCTTTACTGCACACACTCTGTAATAAGTATGTTTGACGGGAGTTGTTCCCTTTACTGCACACACTCTGTAATAAGTATGTTTGACGGTAGTTGTTTCCTTTACTGCACACACTAACTCTAACCTACCGTCCCCAGCTGCAGGTCTAAGAGTGAAGAAGGCGTGCAGCTCCACCTCAGACACACTCTGTGAGCCTCTGGAAGGTCACTACTGCACTGACCCAATCAAAGATGGCTGCAGAGAAGCTGTGGAACACACAAAGTGCTCACCAGGACAGTACATTAAACACAATGCTCAGTTTTCAGCATAGTCATTTTAATAATTTCAGATAGACAGAATTAATTATGTTCATATTGCTTATATATCATCGTTTATGCTTATTATTGTCATGTCATTCTGCAGGTACCTCATCTTCAGATACTGTGTGTGGTGACTGTGGTGAGAACACATACTCAGATGGATCATTCACATCCTGCAGACCGCACACACAGTGAGTTACAATGACTGATTTCTTCTGGGGAGATATACTGTACCTTTTGTATATTACTGTAAGTGATCATTTTATTTCTTGCAGATGTGAACCGGGATATGAGCTTATAAAGGAAGGGACATCATCAAATGATACTGAATGCAAAAAATCTTTGATTGGAATCATAACAGCCACTGTCATAGTGACCCTCCTAGTGATCTTTATCACAATAGCAGCAATATTCATTGAAAGTAAGAATTCATTTTGATCTCAATGACAATAGCCATATTTACATGGAGAGTTTTTTTGTCATTCTTTGTTTAATGGGGAGCATATTTAATGTGAACGTGTAATCTTTAGTTGTTAGATTTTATGGAGTTTTGGATGTAAGCCTTTTTAGGGACCGTTCATTATTTATAAACGGGATCACCGGAGGGATTTTCAGTGCTTCGATCAAAAGTTGCATGACCCTCCCCTGCCTGCTATATAATTTTCAACGACCCTCCAGCAGCATTTTCAAAAATGACATGACCCTCCCCGGCCAATTGTCGATGTCTTCCGCCCACGCTCTTAAGCGCTATGAAAACACATCATCATATGCTACCGCCCTAAAACCAACCTCTGCTTTCTGATCTTACACATCACACTTCACCAAGATGGTGGCCATTTCAGTAGATTTACTCACTAACATTGTTGTGAAAACACAATAAGCATGGAAACTAAATGCACACTTCCTGCAACTGCATTTGCCTACTTGAAAAGTTACTCCTCTAGTAAGTATTCACATGAAATAAAACAATAAAGCATTGAGACCATTCAACAAAGCACAATGGGTAATAACAAATTCAACACATGAACTTGTTGCTATGGACTCGTCTCTAGGCTTCCTCAGTCATTGTAAAGCTGCCGAAGCTGAACATTATCCAAAACTCAATTTCTCAGACGAGCGTCAATTTGGGAGCTTGCTACACTCCTTCCTTCTCAAATGACTTGAAAAGGGCGTTTGCACAATTTCACAAATAATCACAGGGACCGAAAAATACCTAACATGCCAACTTTTTCCAGGTTTATCATTTTAACGTTTCCCCGCTGTCTTGCCGTTTTAATATTTTCCCGTAGAATATCCCATATTACTGTAATAACATTAGTCCTGCATTCTGGCCTGTCTCTGTGTTGTCCTGTTGTTACCCCTTGCCCTTCCAGTGAAACAGATGTATTCAAATCATTGTTTTGCTTGCTTGAATGCGAACTCAGAGTGATGTTAACCTAGGCCTATTTAAGTTAACGACGTGGTTGTCGTGAGAGCACGATTCATTAGCGCTTGCGGTGTTCGGCCGTAGGCTATGTCTACGTGCGCACCTGCCAGGCTACTCAGCTAGACAGAGAATTCCCCCTGTATATTCACTCCAAGTTGGCCTACCATAACTTACCAACTACACTGTAGACCATAAACTGGCTATTTATATGACCAAATGTATTTGTTCAACTTTATGAAACAGAATTACGCACTGCTACTTGAAACGTAACATATTTTTGTTGGCAGGAGAGAGAATGACAGCGATTAACAAATTGCACTTGTTGCTGGTTACCAATAAATACTATATATTTTTTTGCAAACAACAAAAACAGAAAGGATGGAGACAGCAAAGCTAGAGATGGGCAGGAACAAGGTCAATTGGTAGAAATGCTTGTCAAAACGTTAGGAGATGGATGTGTGGATGAATGAAGCACAAGTATGCTTTATGTTAAGCATGCACACTGTTTAAAGTTAGGCTACACGGTAAACTACAAGTAAACCAAAGTTAAATGTAGCTTTTTTAGGGCTGGATAAAGTTGACCAAATGGATATAGGCTGTTAGGCGTGAATAAAGTAGGCTACTTTGTTGCTCCAACCCTTCCAATGTTAATGGGGACGAATGTTGACATTTTCCGTATTTTGCGTGAGAAACCCGGGAAATCTCCCTTATTTTCATTGTTCAATGTTTAAAGAGCTATGGAACGAAAGAGAACGTTATATGGCGACAGAAATCAACAATCAAACAAGCCACTTTGATTTTTTGCTGTTTTCATTAATACAAAAGATGGGTGACCCTCCCTCCTAGACAAAAAAAGTTAGGTGACCCTCCCCTCAACAAAGAATAAAAAGACATGACCCTCCCCTATTTTCCTCCGGTGACCCCGTTTATAAATAACGAACGGTCCCTTATTATCTTTTTCTTCAGAGAACAGGAGAATGCCTGATGAAAATGCAACAAGTTTTAGGTGAGGAATATAAATGGGATCTCTGTTTGCATATTTGTCTTTCCCTGTGTGTTTGTTTGTGTTTGTATGTGTGTGTGTGTGTGTGTTTGAGAGAGAAAGAAAGAGAGAGAGAGAGAGGGAGAGAGATAGTGTGTGTGGTGAGGTTGGTGAGAAATGAAAACCAAGTGTGGATTGTCCGCACACTTGCTCCCATCAGGAATTTCTGAAGTCTGATGAAGAGCGTTTAGCTCGAAACGTTACACACGGGTGAAAATCAATAAAAATTCCTGATGGGAGCAAGTGTGCGGACAATCCACCCTTTTTTCCTTTTGATAGCCTAGCACTTTTTGTCCAGCACCTGCCTTAGATGTGCGCACCAACAAACTACTTTTCAGTAAATATACTGTAAGTGGAACAGAGAAACTTGGAAATTAATAAGCTTTCTACTTCCCATAAACACCTTGTACAGAACAACTGGGCCATCTACATGAGAACATTCTGAAAACTGAACTGTACTTTAAGTGAATATGTGGTAGTGTGTGAATGAACTGACCTACAAACATACATGGCATGTGTTTATTAGTAGCATGTTGCTATAGGCAACCAAAAAGCACCAGAGATTCAACTATACTACATTACCTGAGCACACTGTGCTTGTTATGAGATTCAACTATAGGCTATACTACATTACCTGATAAAGCACTGTGCTTGTTATGAGATTCAACTATAGGCTACTACATTACCTGATAAAGCACTGTGCTTATTATGAGATTCAACTATACTACATTACCTGATAAAGCACTGTGCTTTATGAGATTCAACTATACTACATTACCTGATAAAGCACTGTGCTTGTTATGAGATTCAACTAGGCAACTACATTACCTGATAAAGCACTGTGCTTGTTATGAGATTCAACTATACTACATTACCTGATAAAGCACTGTGCTTGTTATGAGATTCAACTATAGGCTACTACATTACCTGATAAAGCACTGTGCTTGTTATGAGATTCAACTATACTACATTACCTGATAAAGCACTGTGCTTGTTATGAGATTCAGCTATACTACATTACCTGGTAAAGCACTGAGCTTGTTATTTTCCTTTTATTGTGTTAAATGTTCCAAATGTAAAACACTTTGAGATGCATTCAGTGTATGAAAGGTGCTATACAAATAAAGCTTATTATATTATTATTATTATTTATTTATTTATCTTTGCTGTGTAAAATCAATAAGGGAAATTCCGAGAGGGTGCGGTTTGATCGAGTAGCCCTACCAGATGATCAAACTAAGGAGACGTGAAGAATCAGAGACAATTCTCACCTTAATGACCAATAGCTTATCTGCTGTTTTGTTGCTGTTTTCTCCAGGTCATCATGCCTGTTGCCCTCTGCCCTGTCCACCACATGAAGCTCTTGGGAGCCCTTCTTCCTCCTGTCTCTGATTTTTGGACCCAGCGCCTCTAAGCCCAGCTCACAAGATGAGGGCGTCTAATGATGTCTTAAACTTCAAGGATGAGCCCCATCAAAGCCCCGTGCTGTTCCACACTCTCACTGCTGGACACTGCAGCAACTGTGTAGCGCATGGGACAGTGATAACTGCAGGAACTACAGTAGGCTTACTGAACAACTCTACAGGACTGTGTGTAAATAGTGTGCAGTACTGAAGAACTCTACAGGACTGTTGGGAAATAGTGTGCAGTACTGAGGAACTCTACAGGACTGTGTGGAAATAGTGTGCAGTACTGAAGAACTATACAGGACTGTGTGGAAATAGTGTGCAGTACTGAAGAACTATACAGGACTGTGTGGAAATAGTGTGCAGTACTGAAGAACTCTACAGGACTTTGTGTAAATAGTGTGCAGTACTGAATAACTACAGGACTGTGTGTAAATAGGGACATGTTGGGAAGTTGGGAAAACAAAATCACTTAAAGGAACACGTCTCTATTTTATGAAATTGGGTTATTCACCGTCTCTCCTAGAGTTAGATAAGTGAGCAAAAGCATATTTGTCTCCGTGCATGCATTGTCTTAGTCCGGCAGCACCCCCGCTAGCTTAGCTTAGCAACAGTTAGCCAACAACAAAAAAAACCCTTGTGGCCTTCTGTGGTCCGTGCTGTGGCTAGTGAGACAAGGTACATTGGCATCACAATATACTTTCCACATCACCTCATACCTCATAATAGTAACCTTATTAGCACTCAATGCACTTTATATGCGTTATAAACATTTTAAATATTTTGTCCATATTCCTCTATCCTATGTACAGTATGTGTGAATATAGAATATGCCACATGTGACATTGCTATATGTTTACTCCAGACTGATAGTTAAAAGATACTCCAGACTGATGTAGTTTCTCATTTCCTCTTCACCTCCACCCTTCCCTTCTCTCCTCCATCTCTCCACCCTTCCTCAGGCACATCTGCCATCCAGCTGCTCTGCCTTTAAGGTCATTTTCTCCGATAAGGGATTTTTTTTCTTGTTGCTTATGTGCTCTTGGGATCAATAAAGTATCTTTAGATTCCGCTATACTCTGTCTATAATAATAATACCTTCAACTTATATAGCGCCTTTCATGGTACCCAAGGTCGCTTTACAACACATGGATGGGGGGACCTCACTAGTAACCACCACCAATGTGTAGCACCCACCTGGGTGATGCACGGCAGCCATTATGCGCCAGAACGCTCACCACACACCAGCTTGAGGTGGAGAGTGAGGGAGTGAATGAGCCAATTACAGTGGGGGATGATTAGGGGGCCAGATTGAATGAGCCAGGTTGGGAATTTAGCCAGGACACCGGGGAACCCCCTACACTTTTTTACGATAAGTGCCATGGGATCTTTAATGACCACAGTGAGTCAGGACCTCGGTTTAACGTCTCATCCGAAGGACGGCATCTCCTACAGTGCAGTGTCCCCGTCACAGCACTGGGGCATTGGGATCGATCTTTTTTGGCCAGAGGGAAGAGTGCCACCTACTGGTCACCCACCAACACCACTTCCAGCAGCAACCTAGTTTTCCAAGGAGGTCTCCCATCCAAGTACTAACCAGGCCCACACCTGCTTAGCTTCAGTAATTCAGCTAAGACAAGGTATCCATTGGTCTGGCTGCTGGCAAAGGTCTATGTATGCTTGACTACAGAATATACAGCACGTAGTAACATAGATATGTTTACTCCAGACTGACGTAGTTAAATGATGTGTTTCTGATTTCCACCTCCACCCTTCCCTCCTGACCTCCCTCTTTCCATCTCTCCACCCATCTGGCCAAAGGTTTCTTTTTTTGATGAGGGATGTGTTCTCTGTACAGTTAAGAAAACGGATTAATTCTCTCTTTATCTTTAAGCTGCACGTTTGTAAAAGTTTTCCATCTTGTCATTTTTACATTTTAAATGTTCGGGGTATGCTATCTCAAACTGGAATCACTTACTTAGATGTCTCCAAGCAACCGAGTTCATCTCCTTGGATCCATGGGGCAGCATGTTTGCTGCTCATCACTGTACAATCTGGTGTAGGTTCAGTGAGGAAGAGGAACGTACCCAGGACCTGCAGGATTGTGATGAGGAAGAGGAACGTACCCAGGACCTGCAGGATCAAGATGAATTTCACACACAGCTGGGATCCTGGTAAGATTTGTGTGTCTGATGATTGTAATGGCTGCTGTGTTTGTGGTGTCCCAAAATATATTTGTCTTTGGTAAATCAAGACTGGTCAAATACTTTAATTTTGTTATTATTGTTGCTAACTATTTATTTGTTCTTTTCTGTATATCTGTTTTACAAAAATGCAGCAACAAGATTATTAAATTTCTCCTGCACAACTTTTGTGTCAGTTTGTCCCCCTTTCAGACCATATCTCATGGATCTCTGTCTTTTGACTACTGGCACTAGAGTCTGTGTCTGAATCAGAGCCGGACAGTAACGGAGTACATTTACTTGAGTACAGTACTTGAGTACAATTTTGAGGGATCTGTACTTTACTCGAGTATCATTTTTGAGGAGTACTCATGACTTTACTCAAGTACATTTGAGAGGCAAATATTGTACTCTTTACTCCACTACATTTCTATCCATAACCGTGAGTACCCGTTACTTCTTCTGAAAAAAAAGGAAAAAAAAAAAATCTCAGAAACCCTCAATTTGTTGTTTCCCTCTCAAACGTGATTGGATTGTTCAGGCGCCACTGATTGGGACAGCCTATCAGCAATCACCTTCAGCTTTCCGCCAAAGTCAACTCCATGGTCAGATTTAGATAAGAGACAAAACCATGGACGAAACAATGGATGAAGACGCAGCGGGTCCATCCCGGGAATGTGCCAACCTGTAGCCCCACCTCGCCAGACTATTTAAATTTTCTGAACAAGCTAATGATAGTTTTCGCTTCAAGTGTTTCAATTACAAAATAGTATTTTGTATTTGAAATAAGTATTTTAAATACATGTATTAGAAATTCTGCTCGTCCCTGGCAACATGGTAAAAAGATGAAAATGACTTGATTTTACTTTCAATTCCTTTTACATTCTCCAAGGTATTAACATTAAAATTTTTCATAACTCCACGTAGGACGTTTCTGAACATACATGTAAGTGCTGTGGCAGTAGTAATGCAACATTTAGAAAATGTACTTGTGTACTCTTGATACTCAAGTACTTTTAAAAACAAGTACTTCAGTACTTTTACTTAAGTAGACATCTGACTGTTGTACTTTTACTTGTACTTAAAATTTAGCAAAGGGTATCTGTACTTTTACTCAAGTATTGAAGCTGTGTACTCTGTCCGCCTCTGGTCTGAATACATGGGAATACATATTGAATTCAAATCAAATTCCTGGGGGTGCACATCAGTGAAGACCTCTCCTGGACCACCAACACAGCATCACTGGCGAAGAGAGCTCAGCGCCGCCTGTACTTCCTGCGGAAACTCAGGCGAGCAAGTGCTCCACCAGCCATCATGACCACATTCTACCGAGGCACCATTGAGAGCATCCTCTCCAGCTGTATCGCTGTGTGGGGCGGAAGCTGCACTGAATACAACAGGAAAGCCCTGCAGCGCATAGTGAACACAGCTGGAAGGATTATTGGTGCTTCACTCCCCTCCCTGAAGGACATTTACACCACCCACCTCACCCGCAAGGCGACCAAAATTGTGAGTGATGCAAGTCACCCCGCTAACAATCTGTTTGATCTACTGCCCTCTGGGAAGAGGTACAGAAGCCTGCGCTCCCGCACTACCAGACTCACCAACAGCTTCATACACCAAGCTGTTAGGATGCTGAACTCTCTCCCTCCTCTCCCCCCTCCACCCTCAGCTACATAACATCCTGGACATTGGACCCACAATGGCCGCCTGCACCACTCCACTTGCACACTTGTACACTTTGCAACTTGTTGTTGTTGTCCTGGAAACACAACACTTCGGCTGCTCTTACATAACTTGCACCACTATGCCACTTTATTTCTTACTTAGGTCAAACAGAACTACCTCAGCCTCTTATTGGCCTGACTTTGCACTAGTATTTTATTTTATTGACTGTCTATGCACAATTTCAACCAAATTTTGCTGCTCTTATTTTTTCATTATATGTGCCCTCTTATTTACTTATTTACTTACTTTTTTGTTTACTTGAATGTTATGTTTGTCTGTGGACTTAAAATTGGTAAAATATGTCTTGTCTCCACCGTGGGATAGCGAGAAACGTAATTTCGATCTCTTTGTATGTCTGGAACATGTGAAGAAATTGACAATAAAGCTGACTTTGACTTTGACTTTGACTTTGACTTTGACTTTGAATACAATGATCAATACATGGGAATACATATTGAATACAATGATCAATACATGGGAATACATATTGAATACAATGGTCTGAATACATGGGAATACATATTGAATACAATGATCAATACATGGGAATACATATTGAATACAATGGTCTGAATACATGGGAATACATATTGAATACAATGATGAATACATGGGAATACATATTGAATACAATGATCAATACATGGGAATACATATTGAATACAATGATCAATACATGGGAATACATATTGAATACAATGATCAATACATGGGAATACATATTGAATACAATGGTCTGAATACATGGGAATACATATTGAATACAATGATCAATACATGGGAATACATATTGAATACAATGATCAATACATGGGAATACATATTGAATACAATGGTCTGAATACATGGGAATACATATTGAATACAATGATCAATACATGGGAATACATATTGAATACAATGATCAATACATGGGAATACATATTGAATACAATGATCAATATTTGCTATTGCAGATTGTTGTCTGCTGTGTTTACTGTAGTAAGAGTCACAAACAAAAAAACAACAATAATCTCTTGCAGGAGATGGAGCCACTTCACCACTAGGTGGCGTTCTACCAAAGCTGAGCATTGTTTTTTTTACTCTTACTTTAATTGCAAAAGGGTTCTCCAATGTTTTCTCAGCCCTTTAAAATGATATCAGATTAGTAAACAGAATGTGCCTTTGGAAGATTGGATGAATGGTTGCTGATAATGGGCAATGTAGATATTGCATTAAAGATCAGCCATGTCTTTCTACAACAGTTGAGAACCCTTTGCAATTATGTAAGCACATAATGTAATCTGAAAACTGCTGCCCTGATTAAAAAAAACAATGCAACTGATCTCAGCTGGTATTCTGTCTATAATAGAGTGGAATGGAAACTTCTAAGTGTCTCTAAACTTTTGACTGGTAGTGTATATGGTTACAGTATTTTGCAGTTGCTTTCGTCCAAAGCAACTTACAGAACATGAATATTTAGTGCTGCCACTAACGACTAATTTTCTAACGACTAATCTTTCGACTAATTTTTCGATTAGTCGACTAATCTAAACGACTAATTTTTTTTTAAATAAAGTGTTTGTTATTTTGTTGTGTACGTTTTATTTTTAACTCAGCTAAAGGGAAAACGTAAAATATATATCACCCTACTTTTGTTAGAAGCTGTATTACTGTAAGTAAACTGTTCAAAAACATTATGTATTAAAAAAAAACACCCATTTAAAATGCTACCTTCAGATCTAATGTCAGACCTTTGATAGACTTTATTTGTATGCCAGTGTTGCCATCGACATAGACAACTTCTTTGACCTGAGGCCCGGTCATGGCATACTTTGGGGTCATAGGGCCCACCTACATGAACCCACCCCCCATCAAATTATCATTATATCACATCACAATTATTATTGTTATGCTATATTGTTATACATGCACTTCAAAGCAGCCAGTGTTTAAAGTGCTAACATTGTTCACAAAAAGTTTGAAAACATGCACATCAGAGGACTGCTTTACTAATGTAAAATATAATTAGAATAGTTCCATTGCTTTTGCATGGTTGCATGATAAATACTTCTCAAAACAACAGCAATTATATGGGTGTTATCGTTTTGGGATGTTTCCCTCATGCAAGCATCATATACTGGTAGGCAAATGGAAAGAATATTGACATAGTTAATCATGCCACAAGCTTTTGGCCACGTTATTCAAATTTGACTATACTCTAGATAGTGTATTATAGTCTGTGCTCTGTTTTTATGGAAGTTGCATAAATCCACATTGTTCTATTAAAAATGTAGTTTCATAATTAAATAGCTTTCCAATAGGTTGAATTGGAGATTTGCTACCAACGTTATCAAGTGGTTTCAGTTTCTCTCGCGCATTGAATGAACGCTCATACCACCATTTAATTGTATGCCTCTATGTTTGATGACACCAAATTAGCAAGTAATTCATACTGATTGCAGAAAAGTTTGTTTTCTTTTTCTGTCGGTCCGCGGTTCCTTGATCAATTGCGCAGCAAATTATCAGACGAAGCCCCGGGAATAATTTCACTCCGCGGCTCCGGACCAGCAATGTCCACATTACGGCCGGTGCTGGTCCGCGCGGCCCATAGTTTGAGAAACGCTGGACTTTGAAAGGCGACAGGAGTTGAGGACTTTGCAAATGAGCCTAACATCAGCATGTTCAAAACAAGTAGGCTACAGGCACTTTGCGCGTCTTACCACATAGGTTACTTCACTTTATCAGTTGGCTTGAACGCTAAAAAAATATGCGTCGTGACTTATTGACCATGGGAAATGACGTGCACCTTGATTGTTGATATCACGGGCGGCGGCATGTTCGGTTTAACGTTTTTTTGTATGAATGAATTACAGTAGACACGCCGGTGCGTTGTGAACGTGAGACACTTCACTTCATTTATTTCAATTTCCACAATACTATATTCAGTGTTGGGCAAGTTACTTCAAAATCGTAATGTACTATGCATTACTTATTACTGTCATTTCAAAGTAATTTGTTACATTATAATATTACTGTCTCTGAATTGTAAGGCATTACACTACTATTGCATTACTTTTAAGTTACTTTCACCAAAATATCTAGAAATATGGATTTGCCATTCTAAATGCAGTTTATTACGCTCAATGCAGCTTGCTCTTCCAATGGAGGGAGATGTGGTATAGCATAATGACTGAGCTAGGCTTAAGGCAACAGTAGAATGCAATAGGCGCAGTGCTCATAATGCAATACAAGGAACAATCATAGTCAGAATTTTGTTAAAAACCGACAAAAGGTCAAAGTCTGGTAAATTGTGATAGAAATACTGTAACTTTAAGGCCTAGGCCTACTCATTCAAATCAATAGAGAGCCTACTATATTGTAAATCAAAGCTTAAAGGAACCGTATGTAAGATTGCCTGGCAGAGTTGGCAACCGGATGACGAAACACTACTGACTTTGTGATTAGTAGATAGGTGGAGGGTGGCGCATTAGGCCAAAACACAACATGACAACATCAACATCAGTTGAGGGCTGCAACTTCACTTTTTAAATGACAATATCCTGGCCAGACTACTGTTGTCAGTGATATAAGTATTTGAAATGAACATGATTTCTTAATGTCTAGTGACATATCAGGGCAATTTTATGATTAATTTTAAATACATTTTTTACATACGGTTCCTTTAATAAAAACATGTCAAGATGGTGGCCTGCTGGCCATTTCGGTGCCCTAAGTGAGTGGCTTTGAGTGAGTGACATTTAAATGATAACTCAAACACCTAAAGTAAAATAAAAGGCCTATTATTTACAGACCATTACTGTGTATTTTTAAACATTAATTTCTGAAGAAATGCTGTTTTACTTATAAATGGTGCACTGTCACTTTAAGAGCATTGATCTTTACGTTGTCATAATGCCCTTTTGCCAGCTCTTGTTTACAGGCCTTATTTGTTTGAGTTACATTGATAGCACAATATTAACAATAATATGCACAATGTTAAGTTGTTTTAAGCAACCTTCATTGCTTTGGAAATGGAAGTATGCAATGACATGTTGCTTCACATTTCGTTTTGCGAATACAAGTGAATGAGCCTGGTATCCACCTAGCTATCTGAATGGAATGCGTTTCAGTCGACTCAGCATATCATGTGCTTCATGTAGCCTAAATGCTTGGAAAACGAATGATTGAAGACCCACCAATTCTAGTACTACGTGGTAATTGAGAGAACCCAAAAGGTATCAAACTTGCATGTAACATCGTGTTAGTGCATTTTGACATTGTAAACGTTATTGATGAAGAGTGAAACGCAGTTTGCAGTAAAGCTACTATTCATTGGTTACATTTGGGTGCCCCCTCTGTCCTTTGGTGCCCAACGCAAAGTGCGTGATGCGCGTGGTGGGAGCGGTGGCACTGCCAGGCTACACAATCTTTTTCTGCATTTCTATCCCTTTATTCTCTTCAATTCAAGTTCACAGCACAAAGCTGACATGCACAACACCATAGTTTCTGTTTTATCAAGAATTAAAAAGATTAGCGTGGCACTACTTTAGATGTTTCATTAATTTACTTGTGCTATTTCGCGAGCTGTGAGATCTTTCGGTTTCGCACACAAAGTGCACTAACTATTATGTTCTTCATAGCCTTGTCTCTGACAAGCTGAAAATAATGAGCGTAGGCTTATGTCCATCCTGCAAATAGAGTCCGCCTGCGAGTCTGCTGCAGCCACAGTCATGTTCAACCAGTATCAGGAGATAACGTTCTACTATTTTGCGCGGATTTTTTCTCCTCTGTTGTTCTCGCGTGGTGTTTGCGAATATGTATCAAAACAAAACAAGCGCTTAATTTTGGGTTAAACTGCATTGTAACGCGCGTTACTGAAGTTTGTACCGAGTAAATATTACCCAATTTTTTTTTTGTAATGCCTTACATTACCGCGTTACCGCAAACAGCAATATATTACAGTAATTACATTACTTTTGTAACGCATTACTCCCAACACTGACTATATTAGTCAGAGTCTGGACTAGCGTAACCTACTAGCTTAGCTCCCCCCACTTAGCTTTGCCTAATAATGAATTGCGCTGAAAGCAGGCAGACACGCAGCTTTGCTGCTGGCGTTAACACTTGCGTGCATAGTGGGGTTTAAAACATGACTGCCAAAGTCTTAGTAGCCTGTTTAACATCCAAAGACAGTCATTGTACTTTTCAAGAGTTTATAACAGAGTTAAAGCGATGGTTCGGAGTAATTTCACCCTAGGGTCCTTTGCACCATGACCCCGAGCCAAACACCCTCCCAGAACCTTTTTTCCCTTGGTCGAATCCTGGTCGAGTAGCGCTATCAAAAACTAATGACGTTCTGCAGTCGTGATGGAACCAACTTTTATCTCGTAAATTACCCCACTAATAATGCCCTGAATGGTACGAAACTTCTGCAGTAGTACAACTACGACCTTTAGTCCAATAACGAGGCATTAGAAAGTTTGTAAGTGCACCAGGAGTTTATTTAAATAAGACTTGCCTGATTATCTGCTACTATACCGCTGCATCGACGTTTCTTCCGTGATTTGGGAAAAGCCTGTAAAAGTCCTGGCAGGAAGCATGCATAAGGATGTAGATCCAGGAATGCACTAATATTTTGTTCGTAGTCCAGTTTGCAACAATTATTAGTTATTACTAAGTTGTAAACACTTCGGAAAAAAATATTTCAAACTGGATATACCAAAAAACGTTGATGTAATCGCTTCCTGCAAGGACTTTTACAGGCTTTTCCCAAATCACGGAAGAAACGTTGACAATAACTAATGCCTCGTTATTGGACTAAATGTCGTAGCTGTACTACTGCAGAAGTTTCGTACCATTCAGGGCATTATTAGTGGGGTAATTTACGAGATAAAAGTTGGTTCCATCATGACTGCAGAACGTCATTCGTTTCTGACGGCGCTACTCGACCAGGGCTCCCAAGGGAAAAAAGGTTCTGGGAGGGTGTTTGGCTCGGGGTCATGGTGCAAAGAACCCTAGGGTAAAATGACTCCGAACCATCGCTTTAATATAACATTACAGCCGTGTGAGACCAAAAATAAATAGGCGGTCAATAGTAAAACGACTCTTCGACTAAAAAAATTGCCATCGACTAATTTTTATGGTCGATTAGGTCGACTAAGTCGACTAATTGTGGCAGCACTATGAATATTACAATAGTTAAATTGTACAGTTTTTTTTAATAACCCTACATTAAGCATAATTCACTGGAATTCATTGGACAAGTTGTGTCTGTTGTACATCAGGGCCAATTTTATGCTGTATATTTATTTTATGTGCAACCAATTAAACGACCAAATTTTTGTTCAGTGATGATGTAGGTTGCAATGAATAATGAATACATATATCATTGCTAATAACGGATACATTGCTTCTTGAGATGAGACATTCTGAATCAAGTGTAATCAGGAAGCAGTCATTGTGGTAGAAGACAGAAGTAGGGAGCACTGATTAGCTTGTGCATCTCAATACCTGACATGGTAAATGGAGCTGAACAGTCTCTAGGCGGTATGTATGTATGTACTGTACACATTTTAACATGAAGGTGGCATGACTTTAGACAGATGCTGAAGACTTAAGGACAGATACAATATTTTTCAGAGATACAGAGAGACAGAGATTGTGGATGTGTTGTCCAGCATAATGTTTAAAAACCTGTTTTGGTCTTTTTTAAAGGTGCAAACACTTATTCACATGTTTAGCAAATGTTTATGCTTGTGCTTGTTGTTTTTTGTCAATAGCGAAAACAACAATAGCCTATGTGTGTGTTTTTAATCATAAAACATCTATGATGAGTCAATACTATGCTTTTTTGACTATAACAACCACTCACATGATAAAACATTCTCATGACATCTGGTCGGGCAGGACTAAATTCACACACACACACACACACACACACTCAGACACACACACTCTCTCTCTCTCTCTCTCTCTCTCACCCACCCACACACACACAAACAGGGAAGGAAAAAGGGACTTTCCTACTCGTCCTTTCACTTTTACACTTTCACTGAAAGAGGAACTGCAAGCACTAGCAAGTCAGGTTGGTGGTCGGCACTGATTTCACAATGCCAAGGAATACGGACAGAGTTTGAGGACATGTGACAAGGACCAGGTAGGGACATTAACAAAGGCAAAGGATATTTGTTTACATGTAACTGAATGACTAAAAGTGAATTCTAGGCTTTCACTCCCTCTGTTGGCAAGGAAAGGTGAAGGGTTATGCCATATGGTATTATATTGTTCATCATGAATCATATGTCACAATGGTTCCTCTCCATGATTATTAGCATAGGTTATTAACAATATAGATGCTTTAGCATATACAGGGTTCAGAATCAGCACTCGCCACTTGGCAAATGTGTGTAGCCTATAAGTATGTTTCTGAACAAAATAAATGAGATGAGAGAAATAGGACAACTTCAATACATATTGTGATCAACATAACATTGACCATGTTTCACAACTCTGCCTGACTCTCACTGTGTTACATATTTGCTTCTAATCCCTCCTCCCTGCCTGCCCAAGGGCTACGCATGGGAATAGTCAAAGATATAATGCTTTAAATCAGATAAAAAAGATCACATTGTTTTTTAGAAAGGTAGTACAAATAAACAGCACAAAAACAAACATTTTAGAAGAAAGACATAACAAAACTCATACAGCTGACTGCACCTAAAATGAAAAAATACTGTTTAACCACCCACGGTTATATTTAAATGCTGTTCAACCACACGGTTATATTCAGGGTGCGATTTGTAGGGGGGGATGGTGAGGATTTCCCCCCCTCTGGTTTTCCTATCCCTACCTCTGCTAAATTATTTTTATCGTCGGGGGGGACAACATGTATCCCCCCCTGCCCCTCATATTGATTAATGCTACTTCATATAAGTAAAGCGCTGCAACGTGAGAACAGTCTAGTAGGCTAGCCTACATAATAATCTGACATCAGAAACGCACCGTCACCGTCAGCACTGATGCTGCTGACACAGTGGCTGCGTGATAACTTAATTTGGCCTTGATCGTGCAGGACATTTCAGAATGTCGAGTGTGTAATCCATCATAAATGGCTAGGTTCAATGGAAAAGTTAGCTGGACAAATGAAAGAAAACGAGAAGGATTCAGTGAAGCATAATAATGTTTTAGAACCTTCAAAATTAGAAAACTGATGCAACTGAGATGGAGGACAACTGCACGTAGAGTAGAACGTAGGCCTATTGTCCGAAGGAACTTACATTAAATGAGGAGATATTTGCTGAATATCACAAAAAGTGTTGCAGAAATTGCTTGGCATCGCTTATTCAATGTCTTTCTACCGAAACACCTGTAGTTTGCGGAGGACAAACGAGAAAGCACTCGTTTGATAAATCAGCCAGTAGTAGACAAATAACTTTTAGAAATAATCTGTACTGCAAAAACGAATGTTGGTGGGTATTTAAACTATCTAGCAGGTGTTTTAACAGCTGCAAGAAATAGAAGCTTGGTCTTTATGTTCTGGTTCGTAAATTATTTTCATAAAACTTCAAGTTGCCCTATAACTTTACTCTCCAAACTCTTCACTGCACTGTAGGCAATTAACTGACAGTAGATAGGCTATTTATTTTCTGTAGGCTACAATAAACACATTTATTTTTTCAACTTTTGCAATATTACGCACTTGGCTACTGAACGCAAATCAGCAGGAGAGAGAATGCACGTAGCCTACGCAGCGTGTAGCGCAATGTGTAGGCTATTTGGTTACCAACTAACACTGTTAGCCAATTCACTATACTTAAGACTTCAGTGCCATCATATACAACGTTTTTTTACACAACAAATACAGAAAGGATGGAGGCAGCAAAAGTAGAGAAGTCATTTCAGATGGGTCAAGAACAAGGTGAATTTGTATGCTTGTCAAAACGTAGTCTTACCCTGCATTAGAGGAGCTGATCATCATACCAAGCACACTCGCTGTTTAAAGTCATACACCACGGTAAACTGAAACTAAAATGTTACAAAGGTGGCAAAAATAATATAGGGTATTATTAGCCATGACATTACTAGGCTATAATATTTAATTTGTTATATATATTTTTTTTTTTGGGGGGGGGGGGGGGGGTTTACAAACTTATTCAAAATCATCCCCCCCTCTGGTTTTTACACAAATCGCACCCTGGTTATATTTAAACATGTTCGATAGATGGGTGGAGTCCTTTCGTATGCACAGGGCCGTTTCAAGGAATTTGGGGGCCCCAAGCAAAATGGACATGGAGGCCCCCACCCAGCCACCGCACGCAAAGCCTACAGGAACCACCGCATAGCCATACAGTTTAAATTCACCCACACTTTATATAAATAAAAAATGTTGACAGTGCAAATACTGCTGTTGCATATGCTGTGCATTAGTTTTGAACATTTTGAACATTTGCAAAAACACCACCGTACCATAAAATCCAATGTCAACTTCTTCCTCATGAATGGAGGATGAAGTTGATGGTGTACCTGGGAAAATAATTGAAAAAAAATCTGAGATTACCTGTGAAGTACGTTTGACCATTTCACTGTTAGCATATTGGAAATGGTCATTAACAGCTCAGCGAGAGAAATTCACTCAGTGGAAGTATCCTTAGGAAGAGCCTGAGGGCTGAGAAATTTAAGCAAAGCACCTTGAGGGAGAAAGAAAAGATATGTTAGCATTTCCATATTTTGATATTTAGAAGGGATGCAGCTGCTTTCACAACTACCAATGCTTACTGTAAAAACATCCCAAGCTAATGTTATACATTGACCCAGGCCTACTTGTATCTTAACATAGCATTTAAGCATTCTGCTGTTTAAGAATTAGACAGACGCACCCCGTGCTTTAAAGACAGTAAACAGCTGGCGTGCATGAATACTGCTAGACATGAATGTTCCAGTCTGCTTTGATGCACGGAATTTATCGTGTGGTTTTCCTAACCCCCATTTGGTAAATAGATTATCACGGTCGATTAGTAGCCTATAGCAGAGAAGCTATGGCACCTTCATCAAAACCTATTACAAAGCTATAGCAATGTTATGTCATTAAATACGATAAACAGTGATTCTGGAACAGATCTGCGTCTTCCTTATCCCGTTAATAAACATATTACAGTATGTAACCATATTCCGTCCGTTCGAGAAAAAAAATGTTGCGCTAGCAGCTAACTGTTCTAGTTTGTTACAAGCAGCATGGGCAGGCAGGTATAACATAATTTTTTTTTTTGCTAGGCTAGCCTTCCTGCTGCGACATTACACCATTTGTACAAGACCAGTAGAGCTATTTTATCCAGTATAATTTATCACTTACCACTATCTTGTTTTTTCTTGTCATCCCCTTCCTTTCTCTTCTTTCTTTTCTGGCTTCCGGACGCATAACTCCGCTGCGAGGTTTTATATTTTCCCGGCAGCAGAGATCACAAACTTGGCTGGCTGCTGTCAGCGACTACTGAGAGGGGCCCCCTTGAGGGGGATCCCGGTATTGCCGGTAACAGTGTCGTTGCACTTCACTGCATTGACTATCAAAGGGGCGCTCACAGTTTGTCGTTGCATTTTATTCTTAACCAGTCGTTGTCTTGGGGCCCCTGGCCAGCTCGGGGCCCCAAGCAATTGCTTGGTTTGCTTGCCTTCTAGCGACGGGCCTGCGTATGCACTCTGCTCTACGCACACAGTGCTATGGGTAGACATCTTCCAGATGAGGCATCATTTTCTCCGCTGATCTCACTATCCTGTTGAGATTGTGTCTCCTCGGCTGTGCTGTTCCCATACCAGGATGAGATGCAGTAAGTAAGAATGCTCTCAATGGTGCCTCTGTAGTACGCCCCCTTGTGGTGAACCTGTGTGTGCTCACTGTGATTGTTTTGGATGTCATACTGCCAACTCTGACTGTTTGCTGTCTCTGTGTCTGAAAGTCCAAGATCCACCAACACATTCCTGGATCTACACCCAGCTTCTCAATAAGCACCCTATAATATACACCCTTTGGTCCAGGTCTGGGTTTGTTTGGACCGATGGTTCGGTTATTTTTGATAGTGTGAACGCAGCCTACTGAACCCAGACCAGAGTCGGCTAGAAAACAGTGGTCTGGGGTACGGTTTGCTAGAACTCTGGTGCGGGTTGAATGCAATCTGTTCCAAAACCAGGAAATAAACTGCCATTTTTGCGACGTTGCCAAGGGATATTGGTAAATAGAAGCTATTGTTTATGACATAAACAAACCCAGATGCGCAAACTAAAATGTAATGTGAACAGAGACCAGCTAGGAAAGTAATGTCAACTATTTAACTATTTTACACTTGGAAATGAAAAGTTAACTAAGTGAAAAAAATTATGCAGGACGGAGCGGTGTGACTTGCCAGCGTACCCATAACTTGGCACAGACATAAAGACTTTACAAACAAATAAACAAATAATAAAAAGTAGAAATAAAAAGTGATGATAGAGAGTAGCTATGATGCACATGGGCAGCAGTGTGCTGGATGGAGCAGCGGGAGTTGCCAACGTACCCATACCCCAGCATAATTATTGTTGCAGCACAATTATTTAAATAAATAATATACGAGGCTAAAACAAATACAGACAAATCACAAAACGATTTACAAAACACACACAACATTTTTAAAAATAAATCATGGCCATTGGTGACTCTTGTCCTGGCATTGAATTAGGCTACTTCGGCTAAATAGCAACATGGTGTTCTTGAACAGTCCAATTGCCTTAGATATACAGAAACACAGTTCGCTGGGCGGAGTAGATAAAGCAAGCCAGCAGTTTGCAGTTCGACAGACCTTCAACAGTGAGAGATCCTCCATCGCTAGAGTGAAATCTTTCAGAACTCCATTCACATCCATCTCGCAGGACAGCTCAGCAACGGCTCGGTAGACATTAGGAATACGTTCCCACAGAGGCAAGACTAGTCTTCAAGTCCCGAGCAATCTCTCTGGCAAGAGGCTGGATGAGCAGTCCTGACCAGCAGCAGTGCCACATGACAGCTTTAGTTCATGCACAAGACACTTTGCTCATTGACTGTTTGCCTGTCATTTGAATCAGGGCCCAAAGTGCATTTAGGTGCCAGACTGCATAAAGGATGGACATGAGATTTTCCAGACTACCCTTAATCCTGCTGAGCTGAATACTGGACATAATGTGGAGATTTCTGACAGCGTTGACCACAGTTGTGTATCTTCCTGGTTCCTGTGGGATATGCATGGGCTTCTGTGGTCCAGCCGAATATGAAGTAAAAGAGGAATGCTGCCCTATGTGTGGCCCTGGTAAGCCGTACGTACGGTACAAACTTATTCAATAACACGTAACTCAGTAAGTAAGCCCATACACACTCAATAGCACATAACTCAGTCAGTGGACTGACTCATCAGTTTTTTTTACTTTATGGGCCCTATCATGACAGTCTAAAGCGCATCGTCGCTCGTCACAAGCTTATTCAAATGTAGTAGGATGTCCAGTCCACATTGGGAGTGTTTTCGTCATCAAACGTCGAGCGCATGGCGCAACGAGGTGTTCCTCTGTTCAGTCATGGGTGTGTTTGGACCATAACATAATTTAAACCAATGAGAATGACATCTGTCATTCCCTTTAACAGCGCAAAGAAACTGCGGCCTTATGAAACTGCGGCCTTTATTGGTGCGGATTATGCATGATGCAGCGTATGCGGGAAATTACTGTATTAATATAAATGCCAGTACAATTATCATTGTACTTAAATCAATGAATGTGATTATGTCCTAGTTACGTGCGCTTTAGTGTCGTACACTGACATTCGTCAATGGGGATAGTCGCCGACCCTCATGAGATGTGGATATTTGGAGGTAAGGATAGCATTCAAGAAACAAGGTTATCGCAGTTGCTCTGAGACATACGGCCCTTCTCCAGTCTCTCTCAAAATCAAAACACACCCAATTAACGCTTGGACTTTTAGATTATGTTTCTAAATGTTGGGACTGATGGACACTGAACTCTGGGGGTTATTTGAACGTTCATTGTGAAGTGGTTTACTGTAAAAGGAGTGCCGGATATCCCGTCTGTCTTTGCACCATTATAGGGCCATGATAATGCATGCGCTAGCCTAGAGTCGAGAGAAAGAAGACTAAATAAATATGCAGACATGTTATGTGCAATTCAACAACTGCACGCATGACATGTAAAAGATATATTCCTAGCCTACATTATTGTGTAGTAAATTGAGTTTATCCAACCTGCTGGCAAGCCAAAATGCGTTGCATATAGCTTTATCATGGTCCTCTAAAATGCAATAGCCTATAAGCAACTTGAATATATCGCACACCCAGTTTGAACACCCTGATGGACACTGAACTCTGGGGGTTATTTGAACGTTCGCTGAAGTGGTTTAGGCTACTGGAGCGTAAGAATTCTAACTTGACTCTCGCTAGGCGAAACGAAATTCATCTGGCGAGAGTCAGGTTATAAGAATTCCGCCCGTCTTTGCGCAATTTGCGGTCATTGATTGACGGCCATTAATTAATTAATATAGGTGGCCTGCACACCACAGAGTTTGTTTGATGCATGTGTAACCTGCGTTGTGTTGAACCTGCGCGATTCAGCCGGACTCGAACCGGCGAACAGCAGCACCTCGGATCGGGAGGCGAGCGCACTAACAATTAAGCCAATAGCCCAGGCTCCTGGCTCACATGCCAGCAGCACTCTTGAGGCGTCGGGGAGTGAGGTTTACCAACGTTCCACAAGCACAGCTAAGCTAGCTGGTATCCGTTACACATGGAGTTTCCGACCGTTCTCCCCTGAGAGCTTAGAGAATAAAATGAGGAGAGCTACCTGTGTTTTACATAATGTGTAACATTTATTCACATGGCCAGTTCAAAATCACCTACGTTTTTGACTGAAATGTGTGCCAATATCAATTATTGGGAAAAACATTGTTTGGAGTGGATGGCGGGTGGATTGTTGATGTCTGCAGGTGCAGATGACATGACTACAGCTCATCCATGCATGTTGGAATTTGATAGGATACAGGAACTGCAGAGATAAATTGAAAATGAGGATTGGTAATGTCGGAATAGCGGTACTAAAAAAAATCGGAGTAGGGGCATGTTTAAATAGAGGCATGTCGTAATAACGGTATGTCGTAATAGAGGGTCGTCGTAATAACGGTATGTCGTAATAGAGGGTCGTCATAATAACGGGATGTCGTAATAAAGAGTGAACCCCAGTGAAACTAACTTCACCATGGTGTCAGTCAACGACAAGACAGTTATATGCAGTTACTTTCACTATTGACTGACAATGGGTTACCATCGAAAACATAGGCTGGAAAAAGCCTTATTTAAATGCTATTTAAAAGCCTTATTTAAATGCTCAAATGACTGAATAAAAAAACAGAGGAGTTGCTTATATCTCATGACAGTGCGTCGTCAGCTGTGCTCCATACGTGTCTCTCGCCTCTCCCCTAATCACTTTTGATCGTCATTACCAATTTGCAAATTATGGTGAATAACTACTCATCATGAGATGTGCAGTATTTCGTAATATCTTTATTCTAATAATGTTTCCCATTGTAATCGTGTAATTTGTAATGCTTTGCATGGACGTGCGCTGGTGTGCATTCATGGATGATAGAAGGATGGTGCGTTGTGCACCCGCCAATATGACTGTTGACAATGCGCTCTTAAAATAACATATAAACAACTCGCCATAGACTTCTGACCAGGTTTCCCTTGGTCAGTGGCGTAATGCGTTTTAGTGTACAATAGCGATTTTTAGACAATGCGCTAGGCCACTCTCTAGGTTGTTAATTGTCACACCCCTGGGCGCATTTTTACGCCATGCGCCAGGGTGCAAAATAGGGGCCTAAGTCACAATATTTAATTTGTTCTTGTTGATATTCAATTCAACATGTAACACTATGTTTTCTCTTTATTGTCTAGGATATTATGTGTATAAACACTGCACAGAACTGACCAGCACATCATGCGCTCCGTGTCCCTCATCTACCTACAATGAAGCACAGAGTGGACTGATATCATGCAGGTCATGCACAGTGTGTGACTCCAGTAAGTCCATTTGTTTTGTCCGGTTTAGTCATTGAAATAAATAAATAAATAAATAAATAAATAAATAAATACATACATAAATAAATAAATAAACCCTGGAGGGGTCATTGCAAGATATTTTTTGGTGTATATCCAGAAAACGTGGACTCATTTTACTAAATTGTGCACACGTTTTACTAAATCATGTGCACGTTTTACTAAATAGTGCACTCATTTTACTAAATTGTGAGCACAATTTGCTAAATAGTGAAATTCACTAATTGCGCTTTCATTTTAATTTTTATAAAATGAGCGCACAATTTAGTACAATGTTCGTACAAATAAGTCAAATGTGTGCAGAATTTATTTATAAAGCGACCACACAATATACCAAATTGTGCAATCTAGTAAAATGAGACCACACTTTACTAAAAGGAGCGCACATTGTCTCGATATACAAAAGACAGATATGCAAAGACACATCCTGGGCTCCGCAGAAAATACATCATACATAAAAAATAATGAATTGATATTTTAATTGCAATTGAAATATGTTTATTCATCATGGATACGTTGTCAAATTCGCTATTGGCATCCCAGGACCATGGCCAGCTTCCAAATCAAACATGCTCAGCACTCAGTATAAACCAATCCAATGGGCCAACTAGTGAAATTTATTTCAACTACATTTCAACTGCAAGGGTGGTTCTTCCACTCGCAGGCGCTAGGTTCCCCAGATACGGCCACCATTCACCCCAGAAAAACGCATATAACTATTCCAATGACTCCGAAGCTGTGAAGTTAATGTAAATTAAGCTAAACAAACTGCATAGTTCCCCTCTATCTTAAATAAGGATAGTTCATAATCATAACACTATTGATTGCTATTTAGATATGTTTACCAACATTTGTACCACTTAATTCACAGGAAAGATACATTACCAACTATATTTAATTTATTTAAACTATATGTCATTGTGGAATTATTGTAATAAGTATGTTTGACGGTAGTTGTTTCCTTTACTGCACACACTAACTCTAACCTACCGTCCCCAGCTGCAGGTCTAAGAGTGAAGAGGGCGTGCAGCTCCACCTCAGACACACTCTGTGAGCCTCTGGAAGGTCACTACTGCACTGACCCAATCAAAGATGGCTGCAGAGGAGCTGTGGAACACTCAAAGTGCTCACCAGGACAGTACATTAAACACAATGGTCAGTTTTCAGCACGGCCATTTTAACCATTTCAGATAGATAGTCTTTTATGCTAATATTAGTGTCATGCCTTCCTGCAGGTTCAGCTTCCTCTGATACTGTGTGTGGTGACTGTGGTGAGAACACATACTCAGATGGATCATTATCATCCTGCAGGCCACACACACAGTGAGTTACAACGACTGATTTCTCTGGGGAAATACTGCATTCTGTGTATTAAGCATTTCCTCTCTTGTAGGTGTGGATCAGGACATCAGCTGATACAGGAAGGGACATCATCATCTGATGCTGAATGTAAAAACTATTTGATTGAAGTCATAACTTCAGTACTAGTCACAGTGGGCCTCCTGACCCTTATTGCAGTAGCAGTATTCATTTTTAAAAGAAATCAGGGTAAGACCTTATTGAAACACCTTTGTGATGTTATAGGTAGTTGTCCATACAGTCCTCTATTATGAAAATAATGTTTTTTTTCCAGATTCCAAGAAGAGGGAAGGAGTTGATAGTCATACAGTACAATATAGGTGAGAAGTAGAAATTACATTCCTATTTTTTTAAACAAATCGCAGGGAATATCCACACATAGCTCTCCTGTTTTCTTTGTTTATTGGAGTTTACACCATAAGTTACGTTTCGAGCCTCAGCTCTTCAGATTGAAAATGAATAAGACCTATGAGACCAAAGTTCTAATAATAGGAGAGTGCAGATGCATGCAGGCAAAGTTCTAATACTAGGAGAGTGCAAATGCATGTAGGCTACACTCTGCTAGTCAAAGTTCTAATACTAGGAGAGTGCAAATGCATGTAGGCTACACTCTGCTAGGCAAAGTTCTAATACTAGGAGAGTGCAGATGCATGTAGGCAAAGTTCTAATACTAGGAGAGTGCAAATGTAGGCTACACTCTGCTAGTCACAAACAGGTTTTAGTAAAGCAAGCACCTGCAACCAGATTCCTTCAAATGCACTGACTGTCAAAATGCCGATGCGCTGTTTGAAGTTGCGTTACTTGCTGTTAAAAGGAATGACAGATGTCACTCTCCTGATGTCACCCGTCCTCCCTCTTGGACTGTGGCCGTACTTGATGCTTAATACCTTATACTCAATATGTTGAAGCCATTTCTATGGAATTTATAATATTTTGAGTTTATTTTGTAACTGAGAAAACCTGTGTTGCAAATGTAATGTAGAAATTGGAACGTAAACAGTTGACCAGTAATTTAGAATAATGTCATTTGATTGGCTGTTAGATTTAGTATAAAATAAATAGAACCCCGTGAAACAGTCAGAAGCCACTGGACTTTGGAGCAACACAGTCTTTTGACCTACACAGAACAGAACATTCATACGGGAGATCAGAACAATTATAGAACATTCATACGGGAACTACAGGAGTTAATCTAAGAAAAGTAAAGATCCTAAGTTTGTTATGCTTTGTGATTCGAAATTCATGAGTAAACAGACAAACGAAGAACTTTTGATTCAAGACTTTTATTTTATAACGTTTTGTGTTGAGTACAAAATAACTTTGAGGTCCTAGGCTAATGAGTCAGCTTGCTGCACTTACACAATACTTGACCAATGGCTGTAACCCTATTACCTCAACCTATTCTTGCACTGATATAGTTTTTTTTTATATTACCTTGTCTACATTATACATTATTCTCTTATATGTCCATATTTATTTAATGCTGGTCTCTAGACGTTATTCTTGCACTGTTGCACTGCTGGACTTACTTATTTGCACCATCACCGTGACACTCACTCTCATAGAGCACCTTACACTGCACACTGAACCACAGGCTCAGTCCCTGCCCTGTCATGCTTGATCATCCTTAAGCACACTATGTTGATATTTGATTTAGTTTATATAGTATATTTAGTATTTTAGTATCATGTTTATTTTCTACTGTCTCTATTGTACAGTGGAGTTTTTTTTATATGTATATTACTTTTTCTGCTGTAAGTGCATGTTGTGTGTGATGTCTGTATGCTACTGAGACCTTGAATTTCCCCTTGGGGATCAATAAAGTATCTATCTATCTATCTATCTATCTATCTATCTATCTATCTCATTGATTTAAATGATGTTATGCCCAGAACATACCCATGACTGATTAAGAACAGAAGAACAATGTGCCCGATCTCCGATCACAACATAACGCCCTTAAACAACCTTTAACTTTGCCTCTCTGACCATGCGTTTCTGGTCGCTATAATAGAGCCCAGTCTCTGATCTGTCTCACAGTAGGCCTTATTCCTTCAGTGTACATATATATATATATACATTATATAGATATCATTAGTCATGTAACTAGATTTAACTATACTCATAAAGCACAGTAGGTCTTATTCCTGCAGTGTATACTATACTCTATTACTATACTATCTATACTACTAAATATATCTACTATGTATATACTACTATACTCATAAAGCACAGTAGGCCTTATTCCTGCAGTGTGTACTATGTATACTACTAGTGTATACTACTATACTCATAAAGCACTGTCTTTGTTTATTTTCCCATGATTTGTGCAGTTTGAGAAATTACAATAGTTCTACAGATCAGCAATCAGATGATGAACCTCAGAAATCAGATGATGAAACTAAGAAGATGTGACGAATAACTGGCAGAGTTACTGCTACATCCATCTAACAGGGTAAGAGGACGAGAGCTGGACTTGCAAAACTAAAGAAATGAACACAGAGATAAATATCACCTTATAAACAATAACAGATTTGATGTGCTTCCATTATCCTGTTCCATCCAGATACAGTCATGTTAGTGCAGCAGCGTTTCTACCCAATTGTGCACTTTGTGACCACTAGCACGGCAGCCATTTGCAATGTGAAACATGACTTACAACCTTACGTGAAACATGACTTACAACCTTACACACAATTACAGTGTGAAACATGACTTACAACCTTACATGCAATCAAGGGCGTAGGTTTGGTCGGGGACGGCAACGGCTTGTTGGGGGAGCTATGTAGCGTCGGCGCAAAAAGACAGTGTTAGCGTTCTCCCGCGCAGGGCATCCTGGGATACGAGAGCGAACATTTGGGGGGTTTATGTCGTTATTCTCCTTAGTTTTGAGTGTAATGTTAGCATCTTTATTGTAACATGTTCCCCTTTTAGTTCTCCCTCGTGTGTGACCCTTTTTGTGTGGGGGGCTGCGTCCTCCCCTGTATGTGTAGTGTGTGTGCGTGCTTGACCTGCCCTGTTTGTGTAGTGTGTGTGCGTGCTTGACCTGCCCCGTGTGTATTGTGTTCTGGGTCTGTGTCCCTGCTCTCATTCTCAGCAAATAAACCTTTTGATTGGACAACTGTCTGAGTCGCTATCAAATCGTTACATTATGTTCGGCTAATTAACATTCAGTGACTTGGTAATAGCATCTATTGTGATAGCGCGACTTCTATGCGACCGTGCTGCACACCCCTAATCAATACTCCTGACCTTGGTTGAAAGATTACAGAAGCTAGGGTTATCTTTAACAATATTCTGGGTAACATATGCTATCACCAGTTAATACTATTTTTCCACATAATAAAATCTGCATAATTTGAAAGCCTGGTCACTACCACTGCTAGCTTGTCTGGCTAGTTATTTTGCTTACTTACACTCTGCTTTATGAAAAAGCTTCGTATGTCCCCTTTCTTCTTCTTGGGTGGCATAGCTGATCTACAAACCACAAAAAGGGGTTTGTATGTGCTGAAGGGAAAAGGGAATATCAAAATGTTTCACTCTGGCCTTTTATGGGGTAGGCCTATGTATTGACAGACAGCCCTGGTAACTTACCGTTGTCGTTGACACACCCGCTCGCTTGACTACCAGTGCAAGAAGCAATAGAGCATCACAGTTCCGCCCACAGGAGTTTCCGGAAGTAAGAATTCAATGCAATTTCTCCATTGACAATTCGGGTATAAGCCATAAAAACTTAACTGCACATGGTAGACTCAAAACCAGCTACGGCTGTACTAAGCGATTGTGTATGCTCATATAGACGCCAAAAGTTCACGGGGCACTAACCTTGTTTTGAGATAAATGTCTTTTATTCGTGATGTCTTGGATAAGTACTTCATTACCCACAATCCTGAACAATCCCACAGTGATGCCTCTGATTGGTGGAAAGGCCGTTAAGGTCATAGTTTGAAACGTTATCAGCAAAAATTATTGACAAAGATGGCGGAGTCTTTTACTGCCTATGGCGAAATTCTAAATGTGAATAAAAACTTTCTAGACGAACATTGGTACTTGTATCAACAAGGATTGTGGTTTATATATCACACGAACTTAGTCAGGGCCAATACACCATCAAATAGAACACTGGAAATGCTAGTTTGAACACTTAACTTTTCAGTTAGCCGACAGGCAAATCATTAGCCTTTCAGACATTAGAATGTCATTATAATGCTGCTAACATTAGCCTACATGCTGCAACACAGGTATGAAATATATTATGTTTTAGTGACCTTGTTGTTTCTATGAATATGAATTGTTGTTTATATGAAACATCAACTTAGTCGAGGCTTGAAAAGCCCTGTATATCCCCATTAAGTACTTAAACCTTTGAACTAGCTAGCTAGCTGATAGCACAGGCTGGATGCTACCACCGGCTAGACACTGCAGTAAAATGGTTAGCAAACCGTCCATGCCCCCGTGAATATTTCACTGTTTCAAGGACGAAATCAAGAGTGTCCAAAGGGGTGAAAACCACTTTAAATCGGGTCACATTATTGACTGTTGTGTGTCGAGGGTCAGCTTGTGGGTTTTGTAAGGGCCAGCATGAGGGACAAGACCTATCAAACCTATGAAGTTGTATGGTGAGTTTTGCAGGGAGGTTGGTAATGCTAGTTAACATTAGCTAGGCTACTGTAGCCTTCATACTGTATGAGCCATATCATCAATCATTAACCTAGAAATACTTCTTCGTACATTTAATGAACATTTTGTGTAATAATTCACAGCAAGTTAATAAACTGAATATGGTGGTCCAAGAGCAGACCATGCACCGGTCCATGCATCAGGATGGCAGTCAGATATGAAGCACTGCACAATGTTGCTAACTTTAACGTTAACCGGTTTCACACACACGATATAAAATACACGATGGTAAATATAACATTCAATACCAAAACACTATTATTTACACGATTACTCCTGAAATAACTGCTATTAACTATATAAAAATCATTGTTTGGAGTAAAGGGTTCGCGTGCTGTCGCCGGTTGGAAACATGGTTGGAAATGATTTCGCGCTGGTTCGTGCTGCTTATATATTTTTCAGTGAGGCGCGGTGGTTTATGGGATGAGTAGTTCCTTCGCTCGGAAATAAAAATATGTACACAGTCTTGTACCTTTGACTTTTTTTGGACTTTCTCTTCGTTTTTTCACTCGAAATGATATGTTGTATGCTTATGAGTTACGCCGTAGCTGATTAGCCTAAGACATGCTCTAAAACTCTTTAGATACGGATTTTTCCAAAACGTCAATGGGAGAAATGAATGGGAAATTTACTTCCGGAAACTAAACTCTCTCGGAGGAGGGGCGGGACTGTGATGCTCTATGTGTGTGCAGCATGCGTGTCAGATAACCCTTCCCCCTCCCCCTCGGTTTTTCAACCAATCAAATGACGACGTTTCTTGTACTGTCGTGCTGGCTGTCGGAATGATCAGCACAGCAGCACAAATGAGTTCGCTAAAATATTGGTGGGGACAATTTTGTCATCTTAAAATATTGGTTAGGACTAGTCATGAGCGTCCCACCCTAAATCTACGCCCATGCATGCAATTGCAGTGTGAAACATGACCTACAACCTTACACGCAATTACAGTGTGAAACATGACCTAACCTTACACACAATTACAGTGTGAAACATGACTTACAACCTTACACGCAATTACAGTGTGAAACATGACTTAAAACCTTACACGCAATTGCAGTGTGAAACATGACCTACAACCTTACACGCAATTACAGTGTGAAACATGACTTAAAACCTTACACGCAATTACAGTGTGAAACATGACTTACAACCTTACACACAATTTTACACGCAATTACAGTGTGAAACATGACTTACAACCTTACACGCAATTACAGTGTGAAACATGACTTACAACCTTACACCGCAATTACAGTGTGAAACATGACTTACAACCTTACACGCAATTACAGTGTGAAACATGACTTACAACCTTACACGCAATTACAGTGTGAAACATGACTTACAACCTTACACCGCAATTACAGTGTGAAACATGACTTACAACCTTACGTGAAACATGACCTACAACCTTACACGCAATTACAGTGTGAAACATGACTTACAACCTTACACCGCAATTACAGTGTGAAACATGACTTACAACCTTACACGCAATTACAGTGTGAAACATGACTTACAACCTTACACCGCAATTACAGTGTGAAACATGACTTACAACCTTACGTGAAACATGACCTACAACCTTACACGCAATTACAGTGTGAAACATGACTTACAATCTTACACGCAATTACAGTGTGAAACATGACTTACAACCTTACACGCAATTACAGTGTGAAACATGACTTACAACCTTACACCGCAATTACAGGGCACATGTATGAGATGGCAAAAGCTCCAAAACATGAAAATGTTTATTTTATAATGTGTACTAAGTAGGGGTGTAACGGTACACAGAAGTCACGGTTCGGTTCATACCTCGGTTCGGACATCACGGTTCGGTACGAGTTCGGTACAATGGAGGGAAAAGCAAAACAAAAATGCAGAAAGCATTTTTTTTTGTACATGTCTCAGGCTGTACCACCTAGTGTCATACAGTCTCTTCCCTGAGCTATCTGCAACAGCCTGAAGTGTGTAAGATGTAGGCTAAACAGTACAATAAGTGCCCAGACTCAATCTGTAACTTGTAAACAAAATAAGACAATCAGCTATAAAACTGAAAATAGGCCTACAGCATCTCTTATTTCTGAAAGTGCAAATTACATAGAAAATTATTTTTAAAAATCCACTTAAGCAAGACCTTCAACATCTGTGTTTAGTTGTATATGGAAGGGTCTACAATTTGCCTCAATATTTTTCATTGTGTGTAAAGTAATAATCTAGCCTACTAACTGTGAAAATATCACACTATTTTGCCTTTTTTTAAAAAAACGAAATTGCTCCTTTCATTTCATAAACAGACTACAACTAGAAGTCACGTGACTTTGCCCTTTGACGTTAACTCACCGTAGCATGGTTTGTTTATTAGCCTGGTTAGCGTTGTCACTTTATTTTACTGTCTATGCACTTAACACTACCAGCTCCTCATGTGAGAAGTTACAAGTTACCCCAACATAAAGGTAATTACCACGTGATTTACATTTCTGTCATTACGAAATCATTTAATTTAAGCCATAGGTTTTGGCCCTATTTGTATGTGTATCCAAAGGCTGCTGAAGCGCACGGGAAGTTTCTTTCCCCTCGTTTCAGTGATTGGTAGCCTACATCATCTGGGTGATGGCTTCGAATATGTGTAGCATTTTTTCCACTCACATACCCAACAACTGCTGAACAACGGCGACACACAGTTTCATCTTATCCACCACTCTTTCGCCTGTACTAACGTTACTGTAACTGAAGTTCTCAAACTTGCGATATTAAAGAGACCAGCAACTCTTGTAGGTCTAACCTTAGTGCTGCTAATGACTGACGGACTCGACCGACGACCTGACAAAAAAAAACATAGGCGCCAATCAGAGCTTCAGAGCTAAGGCGAGGCTACAGATTAGCGTTAGGTGTCGCTAAAGAACTCCCGTAACTCTCGCTACTTAACAGTAATTGCGCATGACATTAATTAATCCGCACACGAGTTTTATGTATTTTTATACCGTGTATTCTCCGTGTAAATTCATGCACCGAACCGTGACGCCCGTACCGTTTCGGTTCAATACGAATACATGAACCGTTACACCCCTAGTACTAAGTGTCATGCTTTTATCACAAAATGCCCGATTGGACCAATATTTAGGACTACGCTGCTGCACCATTGTGGACCTCAGGCCTGCTGCCCTCTGCTTCACCATCTTTTGGGCTGGATGCCTGAGAGCCCTGCTACGCTACGTGATGACGGAGAGATGACGACTTCTGACATCATCTGTTGAGGATGAGCCCCATCAAAGCCCCGTGCTGTTCCACACTCTCATGGGACACCATGTCAGTCACTCTACGGAGCTGTGCATGGGACACCATGTCAGTCACTCTACGGGACACAACTGTGCATGGGACACAATGTCAGGTACTCTACGGAGCCAAGAAGAAAACAACAAAAATCCTCACGTCCTATTTTGATCCTCCTCCATCCTTTGATCCTCACATCCTATTGCTCCAGAATGTTGGGAAAATAAAACAAACTCTACTACTGTGTGTAAATAGTGTGCAGTACTGAAAAACTCTACAGGACTGTGTGGAAATAGTGTGCAGTACTGAACAACTCTACAGGAGTGTGTGTAAATAGTGTGCAGTACTGACAGGAGTGTGCCCTCCTGTGCATCCTCCTTCCATCTCTCCACCCATCTGACCAAAGGTTTCTTGTTTTGATAAGAGATTTGTTCTCTTGCCAGTGTTGCTCATAGTGTGCTCTGTTGGGCATGAAGCTATATAGGGCTTTGAGGAATGCATGGAATTGAATAGATATCTTTATCTCTTTAACTCTTTAACTCTGAGGACTGCATGGAATTGAATAGATATCTTTATCTCTTTAACTCTTTCGAGAGTAGCTCCTCTATCTCCTACTGTAACACTTCTGCCTGACACATAACAGGCACCTCTACCACCATCTCCTCCCATTACATTTGCATTGCTTCATTTAGCAGATGCTTTAATCCAGTCATAATGCTGTAGTATACTGTATATTGTTACTGAAGGTTTCCTTTGCAACGTAGCTTCAATGTAATCCACAAGTTGCTTTGGATAAAGAGTCTGATAAAGAATAAATGTCCTATGTACTGTGACCACGTTTAAAGCACATGTATGAAAAGGCGTTCTAAATGAAGGTTCCGGAGGAACATGATGGAAGTTGCCATGTCTACAATGTCAGATTCTTATCAGGTCATTTATTTCCAGCCTACCTGTTCAAGCTGCAGCATTTGGTTTGATCACTTTCAACCCACCACCTCCCCTCACACCTCCCATCCTCCTTAGGAACACCATAGGGGTCTACACATGGACCCTGATTGGTTAGGAACAACATAGGGGTCTACACATGGACCCTGATTGGTTAACAGCATAGGGGTCTACACATGGACCCTGATTGGTTAACAGCATAGGGGTCTACACATGGACCCTGATTGGTTAACAGCATAGGGGTCTACACATGGACCCTGATTGGTTAAGAACAACATAGGGGTCTACACATGGACCCTGATTGGTTAACAGCATAGGGGTCTACACATGGACCCTGATTGGTTAACAGCATAGGGGTCTACACATGGACCCTGATTGGTTAAGAACAACATAGGGGTCTACACATGGACCCTGATTGGTTAACAGCATAGGGGTCTACACATGGACCCTGATTGGTTAACAGCATAGGGGTCTACACATGGACCCTGATTGGTTAAGAACAACATAGGGGTCTACACATGGACCCTGATTGGTTAACAGCATAGGGGTCTACACATGGACCCTGATTGGTTAGGAACAACATAGGGGTCTACACATGGACCCTGATTGGTTAGGAACAACATAGGGGTCTACACATGGACCCTGATTGGTTAACAGCATAGGGGTCTACACATGGAACCTGATTGGTTAACAGCATAGGGGTCTACACATGGACCCTGATTGGTTAGGAACAACATAGGGGTCTACACATGGACACTGCTTGAGTCCTGCATGCAGTATAGTCCTGCATGCAGTAGACTCCTGCACGATACCTGCCAAACAAAGCTCCTAAATATGCTTTTGCTTGCTTTTCTTTTTTCCCAATTTGGAATGTGAACTTGTAAAATTAGTTAATGTTTAAAAAGTAATACAGTGTAAGATGCGATTGAGAAATATTATCTTCCTCTTTGAGACGGTGTGTTGGGGAGGATCACTTTAAAGCTGCATGCTTATTTTACTTCAAGTTGTTTTATTTCTACTTTGAGATACACAGGTCACAGACATTTTCCCCAAACCAAGTTCACAGCTTCCAAGTATCTGAACTCTGTTAAAAGATAAGAGTGAATGAATTTCACAAAACTGCGCAGACTGCACCTTTAACTGTAGTTAAGAAAGGTAGCAGATCCACTGATAAATACTATTGTAACAGATACACTGATAAATACTATTGTATGACGCAGGTTTTTTTGTATTGCTCCAGAACATTTAAATTCCAACTTCCGGTTGAAATCAAAATGAAATTGAAATAATCTGAATCTACTCAAATTTAAACAAGCTTCTGCAGGCAATCTGACAAGCATGTTCGTCTCATCGTCTCTCTCTCTCTCTCTCTCTCTCTCTCTCTCTCTCGCACACACACACACACACACACAGTGGTTTGGCACACACTTCTTGCTTCTTGTTGATGCTAACAGCGTCCTTTTACTTTGCGTTGTAACTTGAGTATCTCATATCCTCTTGAGCTAAACACCTATATCGTATCACATAACTCTGTGATGAATCCAGCTTGGTCACTAAATGGGTTCTTGTTTCATGTGTACTCACTGATAATTCCATCTACAGAGACTGGAGAAACACACAATGTTTTGCCCAATGGGTAGTTCATAGCATGATGGGTATCTGGGCATGTGCCATACGCATGAGAACCTCTTCAATCTGAATGGCTCTATCAACAATAATGCACTGCTGAAGGACAGTTGTTGCTCTCTATCACCACTGTTATGCCTTTTTTAGAGATTTGTTGACAATTTATAGGGCCACAGCAATATTGGGAAACACTTTTATCATCATCATGCCCTCAGGGTTACACAAGTACATCAGGAAGAAAAGCGGCACTGCACCTTTAAGCCTCTCTGTGTTCTTATCCTCGTCCTAGTGCCCCCCCTTCATTGTTGCCCTGACGTCACGTGTCATACGTCCATGCTGCCCCCTGGTGGCCCAAAGTGTGATATGCCCATGCTGCCCCCTGGTGGCCCATAGTGTTATATGCCCATGCTGCCACCTCATTGGTCTTGGCACCACATTCTGTTGTGTCCACATGCCTGTGTGTTAGCTCGGCCTTTTGTGGAACAGCAGACCGCAGATGGCTCTAACTAAGGGATGGTTGTAACGGCATCACTTTAACCAAAAACAGATGACCTAAGAATCGTGATCAATATCATGCATGACCACTATCTTCCTGACCTCGTGTGTTAAATTGCTCCGTTGAGAACAGGGAAATAATACCTATTCTGATCTGATACTGTTACTGTTAGAGGTGTAATTCCCAATTCAAACAGGAAGTGGATTTGATGTTTGGCAAAGTTAGGTAAAACCCCTAAACAGTTCATCATTACCATTAATTCACTCTAAAAAGTGATGTGTTGAAAATAAGACAAATTGTATAGAATTTCAACACATCTGCTGAGTGTGCTCAGGGACAACACATGTTGTGTCAATTTCAACACAGCAAATGTGTGGCTGGCTGGGTGAAAGACAGATTTCAGCTATATCTAACAACAACAAAACAACCAAACAAAAAAACAAACAAACAAAAACACATTGTTGCAAGTACACATGTAGGCTACCTTGAATATGAACCTTGAATTTCCCTTTGGGGATCAATAAAGTATCTACCTATCTATCCATAGCTACCTTGAATATACATAGGCTACGTTGAATATATGATTTGAAATTATAAGTTGTATGTAAAATGTATATTTATTCATTTATATTTTAACACATGAATGTGCATTAGTAGACCCTAATTACATCAGAATAGTGGCAGGTTCAAACACACCTGGCTCCACAGGAAACAAACGAGCTCACCGAGAGCCTTTCGTGCAACTAGCCAATACGGCCCTGATGTTGGGCCTCATACTCTGTTGTACACTACACTAAAATATGAATACATGCGAAACGGTTTGTGTCTTTATGCTGTGTGTGTGGTGACATGTGCCCTGATTTATTCCCACTAAGACTCAACAGTTTTGGACAAAATGTTACAGTAGTACACTTGGGTGTGTCATTACAGGTGTGGGCTACACACACTTCACACACACACACTGGAGCAACATGTGTGTGTTCTGTCTGTTTCAGGGGCGAGGTCATTTTGAGACTTTGTTGTATCGACTACGCCACCTAGGGAACGGGAGGCCTACCCCTAAGACAAGGAGTTAAACTAAGCTAACCCCTGAGGGTAATTGGAGCACACAGGTTCGTCACACCCAAGGAGCCAGAGACATGCGTTTCAGCAATCATCCTTATTCAAACAAGACACATCAATTGAGTTAGTCGCACAATAAAACACACACAGTTGACAATCCGATTTGAATTCCCCACAGGCACACAGTGACCAGGGGGCTACTATATGAGCACTGTAGCTACGGTAGTTAATTAGCACCTTGCTATTGGGCAAGTGACCTCAGGGCAAGGGCGTAGGTTTGGTCTGAGCTTTGGTGGGGACCCCCCCCGGAAAATAAGGAAAAGACACTCAACTCTTTCACTAGCCACTATAGACATATAAAATGATTAAAATGTTGGTAACACTTTACTTGACGGGTGAGTTCATAACACATTCATAGCAGCTGTCATAAACTGCACATAAAGCATTCATGACTGTTTCATGAGACATGACTCAACATTCGTACCAAACCTTTCATGAATATGGAAGACAGAACGACGACAACTTGTCAAAATAAAAGTCCAACAATAGACCTCTCCAGAATATATCCCGCCTCCTAGCTTCCGTATCCATCCAACTTCCGGGCGTGGATTGTCTATGGGAAATAACATGGCGTTTTGAAAGATCGTACCTGTCAAACTCTGTAGGTGACAAAGTAGAAAAAGCTGCTGGGCAGATTGGCCTACACACTTCTGCCATCTAGTTTCCACTGGATTTTTTGATTTTCGGTGCCGTTTGAGTAGTATAGTCTATAGTATACTACTTAAACGGCACCGACAATCAAAAAATCCAGTGGAAACTATATGGCAGAAGTGTGTAGGCCAATCTGCCCACCAGCTTTTTCAACTTCGCTACCTACAGATGTTTTACCGGTATGATATTTCAAAACGCCATGTTATTTCCCATAGACAATCCACGCCCGGAAGTTGGATGGATACGGAAGTTACGGAGGCGGGACTTATTCTGGAGAGGTCAATCGCAAAGCAGCATTGCCGTTTTTGTTCCAAACCTCTTGATCACGTCACATCTGAGTCAATGGGCTACTCCAGTGCCAAAGTGACATAACATGGTCAATCAAATCATTTAATAATTTCATCATCATAAAAATGTATTTGTTTTATGATGTAACCTTTGCAGATTATTTCTCATCTTTTGCTACTGGGAATGTCCAACCGTTCCAGGTTACACAAAACACGGGTCAGCTGAATGTAGGCTATATTACCTCCCAGTGTTAAACTCAGTGATTAAGAATAGCCTACTTAACAACTTGTATAGTAAAGTGACATTCTATGTAGAATTCATAAGATATTTATGAAATATTTACAAAAGCTGGAAAGAAAAACGGCAATGCTGCTTTGCGATTCAACAAAGAATGGGGGTAGAGGAGCGCTTTTTGGACTCTAAAGTTTGGTTAAGTCAGAGGTGCTCTTTGGATGGGAAACTAAATGCCAAGAATCAAGAAACGCCAAGGCACTCTCTATTGAAAAAGTTAAAAAGCCTTTATGATCATGGCTTGGTCAAGTTAACCTTCTAAAAAACTCCAACGCGTTTCGGCTACATGCATGCATATTTTCTATTTGGTCTGTTATGAAATCATGCATTGACCCATTTAAGCACACACTGTAAAAAATAACATTACATCTTACTGCAGTAATACAAGTATACTTTACTTACTATAGGCTGACCTAGTGTTCTTACTAGAGTAACATTAGTAATGTGCCGAACTTGCATCAATGGGGTCTAAAACTTGAGATACACGAGTAAGCTTCACAACTCAGACCTGAGTAAACTGGACTCACGCAGTGCACACGCGCACAGTCAGCAGAGGGAGCATTCTGGATTCCACAGCCAACGGTCGTCAGTGTTACGGTGTGGCTGACTTTTGGGATGGGACTGGGAGTGTAACGCAGCTTCACCAGTGACTTGCTCTGTCCGGTAAGTTTACAGTATGTATTAATGTGTCAAATGTTTACAGTATAGGTTGAACTAACAGCATTTGTGCAAAACTGTACATTCGGTTTCATTAACAGCTGGGGTAATGTTAAATTCAACTTGCTAAGTGGCCGATATATGCGCTAGCTGCTAACAGTTTGCAGCTAACTGATAGCAGCTATGCGAGTTAACATTGCCTCAGACCATGCAGAGCAGAAAACAAATATTCTAGGTATTCAAGCCCTTTGATATTTTTTGTTATCGAAGTTATGAGGAAGTGGTGGCGCCTGGGGTCTAGAACTAGGCTGTATAAATTTGCCAATAGCAGTTGTCTTCATGAGCTCTTAATGAAGTTTAGTTCTAACGTTTCTCATGAGAAACGCTTGCTAGCATGCTAAGTTGATTCAAAACGTGTAAAGATTAAACTGTGTATGGTTTACGTCGATATTCCTACTGTATTGATAAAACAATTAGGATCATTGGACTCATAACCTTACTGACTGAGAAAGCCATGGTCTTTTATCTAAAATCTTTCGTTGTGATTTAGCAAGAGGACTTAGGTTGCAGTGTGTGGAATTTAAACGAATGTGCCGTTATTGAGGTGCAAAATGGCGTCATATAATTCCAACGTATGATTGACATTTTAAATTCTATTGTGATAAATGTACTAGGCCTGAAGCAATAGAGAAAATTCACTTGCCAAATCATAATATTTTTAGTTTAACAGTATTAATTAGGTCTCTGGAGAAATAATTTAAATGAACATTTAATGTGATAAACTTAATCAGCTGTTTTAGTTAAACATGGCCAATAGATGCATATTGATAATAATTTTGCCCTCTTTTTCTTTTTGCAGTTGGAAAACTGAAAATGCAGAGCAATGAACTGGACATGTAAGTTGTGCTTGTTTGGATGTGAAGTCAGAGGTCAGTTGCTCAAACACTACAGATTGAAACATGGAGGTTACACCAGAATACGACCGAAAAAAACTGCAGAGGGTGGTGAAAACTGGCCAACGCATCACCGGTTCCTCACTCCCCTCCATCAAGGCCATCCAGGGCAAGTGATGCTTGCGTAAGGCGCGCAGCATCATCAAAGACTGTTCTCACCTCAACCACAGACTGTTCACCCCACTCCCCTCTGGGAGGCGTTACAGGTCTCTCTGCACCCGAACCAGCAGGTTCAGAGGAAGCTTCTTCCCTGCGGCTGTCACCCTACTGAACTCTAGCTCTGCATCCTGGTGACAACCAACCAACTAAGCCCCCGCCCGATGCCTCCTTGCCTGTGCCTGTTGTCCACCATGACCATGGAAACCTTGACGGGGGACACCCACCCCCGCGGACAATGTACATACTGTAATTACACTTATACATGGCATTTTCTACTGCTCTTCATACTATTCATCCTGCACATACACATATTTTTACTACTGTTATAATGTTACTGTTTCTGCACTACAGTACTGTTACCACACTGCACATAGCTGTATACTGTACATATATGTCTATATGGTTCATACCGAATATCCATATTTATTCTGCTAAAACACTGCACATATTTATACCTAATTTATATTACTCTAAACCACCTTCTGTAAACCAACTGTATACTACTGTTTACACCGCATATTTCTTATCCTGTCTATGCACCACCTGTCTTTGTATATCACATTGCATTTTTCTGCTTTTTTTGCACTTATAGTTAGACGCAAACTGCATTTTGTTGTCTTTGTACTTGTACTCTGCAAAATGACAATAAAGTTATCTAATCTAATAGTGCCAACTATTTGTGTACATTCTGCAAGTAAACTTTACTATCCAACATAAAGTACCCTTTACAACTCAAAGTAAGGGTAACTCATTTAACAGTAGTAAATACAACTTTGTTTTTAAGTAAGCTTTACTCGAGGGCATGAAGTAAACTTTACTAGTTGGAAGTAAGTAACCAGAACTTTAAAGTCTTAAGTAAGGATAACTTCTTCTAAGTGAGCATTACTTTTAGACATCAAGTAAACATAACTTGGAAGAGAAAAGTTTTGTTTACTTAACTTATTTAAGGCAACGAGTTTCCACCCTTTTTTCAAGTAACCATTACTTATTATTTTTTACAGTGCAGCTCAGTTTTAAGAAACTTAAACACATGCATGCTTAGCATTTTGTGAAAGGAAATCATTAAGGCTACATTGACAAACTCTTAACCGTGAGCTGCCTGTATATTCCCTGATTCTAATATTTACAGATATCTAGTTGATGTAAGCATAGCTCAGTTTTAAGAAATGCTTAAAGCCGAAAGATGTTGAATTTTGCTACAATTTATTTCAAAACCGGATTACTCTGGAACAGCTAACTATACACGGGAATGCATTACACCTTTGTGTTCGGTAAGGTCTGCTGTTTATATATGGTTTGTCATGTGTTGCGTGAAGAGTGTGTAGGCCTACCTACGATATTCCACCGAGACGAATGGATGTGGAGATGGGCGCAGAGAATAATTATTAAATCTCTTGAAGTTATTTTTCTCGCGAACTGTTTATCACAGCAAATAGTGGCTATAGCACCGTTTAAAAGCTGAGAAAAGGCTCTTTCATGTGACACATGTGTGATGAGTAGCCTACTCGAGGAGTTCAACAGAGAAGAATGGGTGAATTTGGACGCACTTCATATGCCTTGTAGTGAAGTAAAGCTGAAGCGCTACGCCATGCTGCGCAGGAGACTGCGGCTCACTGGTAGTTATTATAGGTAACTTCAAATCAGCGCGATTTACCCTTATAGGCTACTGCACATTACAAGATCTGTACGAGATGATCTGCAGCACTGAAGTGAGAAATTATTTAACTCTTTGTGTAGCGCATCTGAGCACTTTTTCCCCCATTTCAACCTGAATATTGGTGGGCAGTGTTGGGCAAGTTACTTCAAAATCGTAATGTACTATGCATTACTTATTACTGTCATTTCAAAGTAATTTGTTACATTATAATATTACTGTCTTTGAATTGTAAGGCATTACACTGCTATTGCATTACTTTTAAGTTACTTTCACCAAAATATCTAGAAATATGGATTTGCCATTCTAAATGCAGTTTATTACGCTCAATGCAGCTTGCTCTTCCAATGGAGGGAGATGTGGTATAGCATAATGACTGAACTAGGCTTAAGGCAACAGTAGAATGCAATAGGCGCAGTGCTCATAATGCAATACAAGGAACAATCATAGTCAGAATTTTGTTAAAAACCGACAAAAGGTCAAAGTCTGGTAAATTGTGATAGAAATACTGTAACTTTAAGGCCTAGGCCTACTCATTAAAATCAATAGAGAGCCTACTATATTGTAAATCAAAGCTTAAAGGAACCGTATGTAAGATTGTGGCCAAAACGGGTACTACAATCACTTTCAAATTACTGTAGAGCGGTGTATCCCCTTCCCCTCCCCTCTGACTGGCAGAGTTGGCAACCGGATGACGAAACACTACTGACTTTGTGATTAGTAGATAGGTGGAGGGTGGCGCATTAGGCCAAAACACAACATGACAACATCAACATCAGTTGAGGGCTGCAACTTCACTTTTTAAATGACAATATCCTGGCCAGACTACTGTTGTCAGTGATATAAGTATTTGAAATGAACATGATTTCTTAATGTATGGTGACATATCAGGGCAATTTTATGATTAATTGAAATACATTTTTTACATACGGTTCCTTTAATAAAGACATGTCAAGATGGTGGCCTGCTGGCCATTTCGGTGCCCTAAGTGAGTGGCTTTGAGAGAGTGACATTTAAATGATAACTTAAACACCTAAAGTAAAATAAAAGGCCTATTATTTACAGACCATTACTGTGTATTTTTAAACATTAATTTCTTAAGAAATGCTGTTTTACTTATAAATGGTGCACTGTCACTTTAAGAGCATTGATCTTTACGTTGTCATAATGCCCTTTTGCTAGCTCTTGTTTACAAGCCTTATTTGTTTGAGTTACATTGAGCACAATATTAACAATAATATGCACAATGTTAAGTTGTTTTAAGCAACCTTCATTGCTTTGGAAATGGAAGTATGCAATGACATGTTGCTTCACATTTCGTGAATACAAGTGAATTATGAGCCTGGTATCCACCTAGCTATCTGAATGGAATGCGTTTCAGTCGACTCAGCATATCATGTGCTTCATGTAGCCTAAATGCTTGGAAAACGAATGATTGAAGACCCACCAATTCTAGTACTACGTGGTGATTAAGAGAACTCAAAAGGTATCAAACTTGCATGTAACATCGTGTTAGTGCATTTTGACATTGTAAACGTTATTGATGAAGAGTGAAACGCAGTTTGCAGTAAAGCTACTATTCATTGGTTACATTTGGGTGCCCCCTCTGTCCTTTGGTGCCCAACGCAAAGTGTGTGATGCGCGTGGTGGAAGTGGTGGCACTGCCAGGCTACACAATCTTTTTCTGCATTTCTATCCCTTTATTCTCTTCAATTCAAGTTCACAGCACAAAGCTGACATGCACAACAGCATAGTTTCTGTTTTATCAAGAATCAAAAAGATTAGCGTGGCACTACTTTAGATGTTTCATTAATTTACTTGTGCTATTTCGCGAGCTGAGAGATCTTTCGGTTTCGCACACAAAGTGCACTAACTATTATGTTCATAGCCTTGTCTCTGACAAGCTGAAAATAATGAGCGTAGGCTTATGTCCATCCAGCAAATAGAGTCCGCCTGCGAGTCTGCTGCAGCCACAGTCATATTCAACCAGTATCAGGAGATAACGTTCTACTATTTTGCGCGGATTTTTTCTCCTCTGTTGTTCTCGCGTGGTGTTTGCGAATATGTATCAAAACAAAACAAGCGCTTAATTTTGGGTTAAACTGCATTGTAACGCGCGTTACTGAAGTTTGTACCGAGTAAATATTACCCAATTTTTTTTTTGTAATGCCTTACATTACCGCGTTACCGCAAACAGCAATATATTACAGTAATTACATTACTTTTGTAACGCATTACTCCCAACACTGTTGGTGGGGACATTTCAGTCGTAATTTGACATTGGTGTGGACACGTCCTTCGGTCCCCACGCAAATCTACGCCCCTGTCTCAGGGGGAGGGGTAACTAGAGTTTGCCCTTCCCCTACTGACTTTCACTTTCGGTGCCCGAATGGAAGTGAATGAGGCTTTGCGATTTTTTTTATCTAGGCCTACGTGAAATTCTACGATTTATTTATTTATTTTCCCCATTGGAAGGGTATGGGCAGTATGGGCACGAACTGGAGCAACGTGTGAACTTCTGCCCTCTCTGCATGGTTTCATCTCCACACCCTGGGAATACACCCTCAGCTTCTTGCTATCAAATCAGATTGCAGATCAGATTGCATTTGGACTCGTTGCTTCTAGATCAGACAGTTGCAGTTTATCCTGATCCTTTTTTATTGATGTCCTTTTTAATAATTTGTTTACAACAGGGCCACAATGTGGAGGACGTTTTATGATCATGCCTGCAGAGTTACACCATGAAGTACCCCAAGTACAACAGGAACACTATTCACCCCCTCTCCCCCTTCATTAGGCCTAGCCCCTTTTACTCCGCCATGCCCATGTGCTGTCAGGGATCCATTGTCTCCATACGCCCACGTGAGCATGCACAGGGTAGGTTTTACAGTATTTCCTTTGTGGAATATTTCTCTTTGCCTTGTCAGCTCCAAGCCATAACCTTCTTGAGAGTTTCTAGGATTGATTGCATGTTTTGGAGCTTTGCTGTAGTCACAGTCACATGTTTTGGACCCTGACTGTGTGAAAGATTTAAAGTGTGACCTGGATGTCTTTCCTTTCTTTGTTCTTTTGTGTAGTTTCCCCCTTGCCCTGTTTATGGAGCTTTCACATTGGTCACCATATTTGGACTTGAGTAATCCTATCTGGTGAGTATATCTTGTGGATGCTGAAATGGAATTAAATATAAAGAACTGAATCAGTAAATATTGCACTCTAACTCTACAGTGTACACAGGCAAATGAACAAGCTTTCAGTTAACTCTTTAAGAGCTAGTTTTAACACTACTATGAGTTGATATCAACCCACTCAATGTGTTAAAATCTGTTCTGCAATAGTTGTATACTATGAGAGTGTTACTCTCTTCAGATCAGTATAGGGGAAATGTATTATTCACATTAACTCTGAAATGAGCCTTTGGAATTTAACACTTTTTAACTAATCTTATACGTGTGACTTTATTGTGTTTCAGTTGTAAAATACAGGTTCATCTCAAGAGTGGCTTGAATTGAAACCCAACTCCAATATGACTATTAAAGAATGGACAATAAGGTAGCTCGTTAGATTATGCCACGTTATTCATTCATTCATGATCCAACCAATCACAGCTCTACACAGTCTGCAGCTTGGTGCCAAGTAGCCTACATGTTCTTCTGCTTTTAGGTGCCAGCATTGATATGACCTCTAAACTGTAAAGGATAAAATTCCTGTCCACAGCCTTCCAGGTGCTGGTGAGGTGCAGTCGTCAATAGATCAACAGGCAAGTGAAGGATCACCGCACACTGGTGGGATTTCTTTATTTTTTATTAATGAAAATAAATCAGCAAAGAAATCCCACCAGTGTGCGGTGATCCTTCATTTTCCTGTTGACCTCTAAACTGTCTTTGAAGACTATGGGCCCTATCATGACATTCTAAAGCGCATCGTCACTCGTCAAAAGTTTATTCGAATTTAGTAGGATGTCCAGTTCACATTAGGAGGGGTTTCGTTATCAAACGTGGAGCGCATGGCGCAACAAGGTGTTCCTAGGTTTTTTAATCAGTCATATGGGTGTGTTTGGGGCGTAACATCATTTAAACCAATGAGAATGACATCTGTCATTCCCTTTAACGGCGCAAAGCGTGTTATGTCAAATAAATCCATCGGTATTTCGGCATTCAACAACACATTTGAAGAAGGCTGCTTGCGAGACCGTATGGAATAGTCATTCCTAAATCATGCTTTACTAAAACCTAGCATAGCCTTAACACATTTGCACTCGTCTATTATTTGAACTCATTGGCAAAGTGAAACTAACTTCACCAAGGTGTCAGTCAACGACAAGACAGTTATATGCAGTTACTTTCACTATTGACTGACAATGGGTTACCATCGAAAACATAGGCTGGAAAAAGCAATACTTACCCTAATATTGCTCAAATGACTGAATAAAACAACATTTATCCTGCAGAGGAGTTGCTTATATCTCGTGACAGTGCATCTTCAGCTGTGCTCCATACGTGTCTCTCGCCTCTCCCCTAATCACTTTTACTGTAACCGTCATTACCAATTTGCAAATGAGGGTGAATAACTACTCATCATTTGGAAATTGAGTATAAAGCAGTGAGTTGTGTTTACAGTTCCGCAAAAATAGTGCTGTGCAGTGGATTGTGCCTCCAGTTGTGCAAAGTGTGTGTTACAAAATTGCAAACTGAGTGCAAAGTAGCGTTTGTGCTTTTAGTTTTGCGAACTCAGTGAGTGGTTTTGCTGTAAGAATGAATAGTTTTAGAAATTGTGCTATAAGAATCACGGTTGTGTTTAAGCATTCAGAAAAAACTGTAATTGTGATGGCTTGTGTTTACTATTTGATACGAAAACACAATTTTTACGAAGGTGTGAAGAGTTAAGCAAGGTGTATTAGCTTTTGCAAGAGAACTACAATGTTTTGCTGATTGGGTGAAAGGTTTTCCTATTTGTGTGTAGAGTTTTGCAAAAAAAGCCATAGTTACAAAAATTGTGCTTAAGCAATCAGAAAAAACTGTAATTGCCACACCCCTGGGCGCATTGTTTAAAAAATAAACGTGCAAAATACCGAATTAAACTTTGCGCGGGTGGAAAACGAGTTTTACGCCATGTGCCAGTGTGCAAAATACAGCCCTAAAGTGATTTACATTTACTCAACATTCAAAGTTTTGATTTGAATTTGAATTTGAATTTGATTTGACAGACATGATAGTGTCCAGACTACAAGAGGACAGTTCTGCTGAAGTGATGATGTGGAGAGGAAACTGACATGGAACAATGTCACTAGCAGCACTCGTCATCATAACTGCCATTATACTCTCTGGCTCCTCTGGCATTTGCATGGGTCTTGTGTGTGGACCTGCTGAGTATGAAGTGGACAACGAATGCTGTCCTATGTGTGGCCTTGGTGAGTCCATATATGGATTTATTCAGTTATACTCAAATTTATTGAACTCATCACATTTGATGCTAAGAAATAATTATGTCAGTAAACTAGTAAATTAAATTACAGCGGGGGAAATAAGTATTGGTATAATAATTGGAATAAGTATAACACGTCAACATTTTTTTAAGTGTACTTCCAGTACAAGCACTCATTCACTTTTTTCCTGTGTCATTCCACTTTATTACACATAACTCTACTTATGGACTTTAATGTTTGGATGTTTTTTTATATGGGTGGATTATCTGAGTCTGGTGAAAATTTCATGCAAATAGCCTCATTGGAAGTATACTTACTGAAAAAAATGTTGACGTGTTCAATACTTATTTTCCCCTCTGTATACAGTATTCCATTGCCACGGTTTGGTGTTCTTGTGTTATTGATGATATGATGTGCTTATGAGACATGTCACTGTTCCTCTTCATGTACGTGAATGAGCGCTTGTGCTAAGCTAAGGTCAAGCAAGGTAACGCTAGTCAGCCATTTTGGTCAGTGGGGAAACTGCTAAGATTGGTATCTCCCCCTTGAAAGCAAGATGATTCATCTCATGAGGTTTATGCTGCTAATTAATTTTCAACTTGCCAAATAAAGACATGAAGACATCCTGGTTACTGATGAAGTTGACTCATATCAGCCAGTTTCAGCCGGATCAGTCATTTACATTTATTTACATTTACATTTGTTCTTTTAGCAGACGCTTTTACCCAAAGCAGCCATTCTCCCCTGAGCAACTCAGATGCTCTGCTCAAGGTCACAATGGTGAAAGCCGGCAATTGAACCTACAACCTTTATGGCTACTGTATGGACAATGTTACCATCGTTACCACATCGTTGAAATTTAACTGTTCAGAGAAAACACGTTTGCCATGAATGTTCGCCACTGTTAAATTTGAACGCACCTCTGATGTGAAAATGACCCACTATGAAAACAATGTCATTTCTGCCTGTTCTGATGAACGACTGAATGATTCCTGATGCATTGACTGTGTTCCGTTTACAGCTGCACGCTTGAGTGAGTTGGCACATCTGATCTGATCTGTGTTTTCTCTAATAAGTTAAGGTTTGTAGTTGAGTTTGTGATAACAAGATCATTATTTTGTTATCTCAAGATAATAAACATTGTTTTCTTGGGATAATGAGAACATTAAAGTTTCTTATCTTCAGATGACAAAATATTAACTCATTATCTCAAGATAACAACATAAAAAAATTGCAACCATGGCCTTTTTCAGCTTTCGTAACCATCTGATTTTTCTTGTTACCTATTCACATGTGCCTTGTTCATTTAGTAAGTCCTGTGTATTACTGTAAAACTCTGGTTTCGTTCAGTACTTTGCTTGTCTATTGTGTTTGTCATTGTCACCCTGCGGAATTGCAGACTGTCTTCTTCTTCTTTTTCCCTCCTCTAAAACTGTTTTTTATTCATATTAACACAATTTATTTATTATTGTTCTGTCTAGGACATTATGTGCATAAACACTGCACAGAACTGACCAGCACATCATGTGCTCCATGTCCCTCATCTACCTACACTGATGCACAGAGTGGACTCCTGACATGCAGGTCATGCACAGTGTGTGACTCCAGTACGGCAGACCAGTTCTGTTTCATACTTTATTAAGGCCTAATATTGATCACTTAGATTACACGGATGATATTCTAATTAATTCATGTAAAGTCTATTTCAGCATGGATGGTGATGTAAATGTCTCAATGTAAAATAGCACACCTCCTCTTAGGTCTCCTAATATAATGAGGCTTGATTATTATTCGGATCAAGGCATCTCCCAAAGGCATCTGTTGATATGTTCTACTGAAATAAGCTTGACAGCCATTTGCTTCATACACCCTAATCTCTTATCCAGGTGCAGGTCTAAGAGTGAAGAGGGCGTGCAGCTCCACCTCAGACACACTCTGTGAGCCTCTGGAAGGTCACTACTGCACTGACCCAATCAAAGATGGCTGCAGAGGAGCTGTGGAACACACAACGTGCTCACCAGGGCAGTACATTAAACAAAAAGGTCATTGTCAAGGTCAAATTCAACACAGCATTGTTTTCACTCAAAGCCTCTTCAGTTAGTATGCTTTTCAGGTCAGTCAATCATCATCTGTCAATCTAATCTCTTATGCAGGTACTCCATCTTCAGATACAGTGTGTGGTGAGTGTGTAGTTGCCACATACTCAGATGGATCCTTCACATCCTGCAGACCACACACACCGTAAGCCCTCCTAATACACTAAACACTGTGTGCCTGTTTCTGCATGTACAGTGCTTTACAAACACTGGTGGTGGGCAAAGTCCAATGTCTGTCGATAAGCAGAGTTCTCATGTAGATAGCTATTGTGTGTGTGCCATGTGGTAGCATTAAGCCATTATGTTGAATTAGCAAATTGTTAAATTAACTTTGGTTAGGCATAAGAATTTACTCTTTGCATATCATTCATATTAGGCCTGTGTGTGTTTTAAACCTTGACAGGTGCAAATCACTTGGATGGGATATTATCCGAGAGGGAACGTCATCCTCTGATGCTGAGTGTGGGAGGAGTGTCATGATCAGAAGTGTCATCGTCACAGCAGTGGGGATTTTGGCAGCAATGGTCATTATGATACTTGTCTACCAAAGGAGAAGAGGAGGTACTATGACTATCACTTTTAATGCTCATGTTGCTACGACTACGACTACTACCTCTCTACTAACAATAATAGCTTTTTTATTTATTTTATTCAAGGTGGACATAATATGACAGATACCACAGGGGAAATGTTACCTATGACAAGGAAGAGAAACCGGTAAACAGGTTCAGTAATTTAGACTACATACTTGGAAAAAGCAGTTAGATAGTGTTGGATATTAATATTCTTTTTTTTTATCAACTAGTAGTTCTAGAGGGATACAAGTCACGGACTTATCAGTAAATGATCAGTAAATGTGTCTTTCCCCTCCAAGAATCATAAAAATCCTAATCTGTCAGCAATAGGGCCTATGTCTTTTTCAGTTACTGTTGAGTTACTGTTTTTAAGGAAAACTGTTTTCACCTATATTGGAAGTATTGGGAATTGCATTGTGGATGTTGCTTGAATCACAAGCACAATCTACGATTGCAAATAAGATGTTTTGGACATTTCTCCAGCAGGACAGTAAAGAAGAATAGTGCTGAAGCTCATCTGTCTTGAGTATGAATAAACCAGGAGCATCAATGGCATTAGCCGAAAAAGAAGATGGAGAACTAGAACCATCGTTCCGTCCATTTTGTCCATTTAACACTTAATTTACTTTTTTTATTAATCACTTAATATTGAAGCTCATAAAGGGTTTGGAGTCATGCACTTAAATGCCTAAGAATTTGAGTTTGTAAACAAACTGGTTACATATCTATATTTCTGAATGAGGTATTAGTCTTGAGGGTTATAATGGTTTAGTTGAATTGGGTAGTGGGGTGGCTATTTATGCTGGAAACAATCCCAGTTCCCCTGATCCATCAGCGTTAGCTGGACCAGCACGGCTGTCCTCTGGCTGTGGGGGGCGCGTGCTGCCTGCCCCTATGCACTGAATTACCGCATTCATTTTTTAGGGCTATAAACGGAATTGGATGTCCCATGTATATGATGTTTTTTATGAGTGATATCTTCCCCAAAAAACAGAAACCACACAAGCTTCTGAAATCTTCAATGTGCATATGAAATACTTGAAGAACAAAAACTGGTGCTACTGTGTGATGTTTACAAGAATCTGAAATAGGTGCTAAACATCTCAGTGTGATGAGAATCTGAAACGGGTGCAAATGTAAGATTAAATATATAATGCTAACAAGGTAAAGAAAGTGTGATCATGTCTTCAATGTCTCCTTTAGCAACATGATCAATTATCTTTTAAATGCATGGGACTGAGGTTACAAGGAAGGTGAAAATAAAAATGGATGCACACAGCCCCATCCACACTGAATGCATTGGATGCAGTTCACAATTCTATGTTTGACTACTGGGAATTGTTTTAGAACAAACGGAAATCTTTTATGTCATAAACACTCTCAGAGCAGTTTTAGATTTAGATAGACAGGCACCAATGCCTGATGTGGTGGTTTTGCTGTGTTAACGTTTTTTTGCTAATTATCAAACATGTTTTTTTTTAACATATTTATTGTTTTTTATTATTGTTTTTTATGCTTCTGGGAAAATTTGTTTGTATTTTTTATTGTCATGTCATTGCTGATATTGTTGTTGTTATAATAATTTTGTAATTTGTGGCATTGCTGTAAAATAATTTAATGCTCCGCAGTCTTCCTTGATTAAACAGCGGCTGACGGTGGGGTAGCACGGTCCAACTAGTGGTGGTGTAGTGGGCAGATGTGAGCAACATGACCGGCACGGCAGGCACAGTGGAACTCTGATACTAGTGGCATACGGGCACAGCAGAACTCTGATACTAGTGTTGTACGGGCACAGCAGAACTCTGATACTAGTGGCGTACGGGCACAGTGGAACTCTGATACTAGTGGCGTACGGGCACAGTGGAACTCTGATACTAGTGGCGTACTGGCACAGTGGAACTCTGATACTAGTGGCGTACGGGCACAGTGGAACTCTGATACTAGTGGCGTACGGGCAGCACATCTGATGAGGGAATATCAGCAGCTCCATTTTACCACTCTTGTGAAACCATTCCAGTGTCAGGGTTAAGTAGAGATCACAGTATTAGGGCTGGGTACTCATATGTGGATTAAGCCTAGTCTAGAGCCTAGAGAAGTTCAGTGAAAGTCTAGTAATGTATTGCTTTGTATTTTACTTTCCATTAGATAGTTTCTTCTTTATTCATCCATGTTTTTTTACTGATCTCTTTTTTATACTTGGGGAAACTTTGCCTATGTTTGTATGTGTATAATGTTACATGATGGGAGATACAAATAAAGGTTTTAAAAATATGGTAATGACTCGACAAACAGTCAAATGTCTCTAATCCATTGATTATTTGTTGGAGGCTTTGAATTTGAGGATTTGAATTTGGACCCATCTGAACATGACGCAATACCAAAGATACCAACTGTAGGAGAGGGCTGAATATTACACTTATATGACTTGGAAATTAGTTTAGGACAAGACCGTAGAATATGGTAGATGGTAGCCGGGGCCTGTTTGCAGGGTTATTGTTGGAAATATTTGTGCTGGAAAACTTTGGAAAAGTACAGTCTATTAATGACCATAAACTGTAAGACAACTGATTAATTATATTTTTATTTTAAGTGATAATCACCTTTAAGCTGCATGTTTGTATGTAAAAGTTTTCCTTCTTGTCATTTTTAAATTTTGTCCACCTAAATGTTTGAGGTATGCTATCTCAAACCGGAATCACTTACGCAGATGTTTCCAAGCAACCGAGTTGGATCCATGGGGCAGCATGTTTGCTCCTCGTCACTGTACAATCTGGTGTAGTTTCAGTGAGGAAGAGGAACGTACCCAGGACCTGCAGGATTGTGATGTGGAAGAGGAACGTACCCAGGACCTGCAGGATTAAGATGAATTTCACACACAGCTGGGATCCTGGTATTAGATTTGTGTATCTGATGATTGTAATGGTGTCCCAAAATATGTTTGTCTTTGTTAAATCAAGATAGGTTAAATAATGTTTTTTCTTGTCTATTGTGTTGCATATATGTTTTACAGAAATACAGCAACAATATTAATTAATTAATTAATTTCACCCGCACAACTTTTGTCTCAGTTTTTTACCTTTATGATTGGCCATAGTCACAAACAAAACAAAAATCAACAGTCTCTTGCAGGAGATGGAGCCGCTTCACCACTAGGTGGCGGTCTACCAAAGCTGAGCCGGTGCTTTCTGATTCTTTGTTGTTTGGGAGTCTGTGAAGCATGCGGTCGTGCTGAGTATGACACAGGAGCTGAATGCTGCCCTACTGTATGTGTTCCCCAGGTAACTAAGTGATGATCATTCTCAGTTGGTAATTTGACCACAATTCTGGTAACTAAGTGTCCTAGGTCACTGGGTTCATAAACACTGCACTGATATGGAGGTTGCCGTATGGTTTGAGTATTTATCTGTTGTGGGTGTCCTAGGTCACTGGGTTCATAAACACTGCACTGATATGGAGGTTGCCGTATGGTTTGAGTATGTATCTGTTGTGTGTGTCCTAGGTCACTGATATGGAGGTTGCCGTATGGTTTGAGTATGTATCTGTTGTGCGTGTCCTAGGTCACTGGGTTCATAAACACTGCACTGAGGCCACCACCAAGTGTTCCCCAAGCCCGGCCTCAACGCTCACTGATAAGCCCAACGGACGCAGGAGCTGTCGACGCTGCCTGAGCTGTGAGGCATGGTGGGGATGTTTGAGTTGATTCAGCTCATATTTACGCCTACATTATTGTTGTGCATTAGTGTTAGTGTCAGATTAATTCACAGACATTTGCAAATAATGTTTCACTGTTCATGTTTGAGTTCATTAACATTTGACAACAATCCAGAAACAATCCACAAGTGCCTGATTAACACTTCTTGCCCTAAAGGGGCGCAGTCTATTAGGTTTACGGATATAGTTATTTTGTCCAAAGCAACGTACGATAACATCAATTAACATTACATTAACTTTAAAGTAAAGTAAAGTCATATAGCCTAAAAAAAAAAAAAATACCAATCAATATGTTTTATATAGAGTTACCACAGTGCCACCTGTGGTTGTATAGAGTAACCTGTAGTAACTATACAAAACATATTGATCTCAATGGTGCATTTTGCCCATGTTCAGGGTGGAAAGTAAAAAAGAAACATTTGCATAAAACAAGTCAAATTGGTGTTTTTAAAAAGATAAAATATAAAAAAAAAAGATAAAAAATATATTTGTATATTCCCACAAGGTGTTTGGGTGCTCTGACAATGAGAACCAAAATGATTTTTCAGACTTGTGAGGTCTGCTGTTCAGGTCTTTATCTCAGTAAGGAAAATAAATCAAAAGCCTGTTGAGTCCAAATATGTCTTCTGAAGGCCTAAACAGAGGCCAGACAAGAACTCGGATCGCCGCCTCTGGCCCACTTTCGACCATAAACTTGCCAGAATATTAAGATAATACCATTGATTGTTTTCAAAATATCTTTTGATAAAAATGGTCAAAACTGTGAGATGAGCACAACGCCAGATCTGCCCTCAGACCAGCTTCTTGCTATGTGCAATTCTACTTTTATTTATTTATTTTAGATTTATTTCACACTATTTGGGCCAATGGTAGAATAGCCACAAGCTATGTAGCCTATTAAAAAAATGGCATGTTAATGTGGAGGGTTCATCTGCTGGAAATGTGACCATGTTAAGGAGCAATGTTAGCAATAAAAACAATTCTAAAGTAACGTTGGCCACAGCAACTGCCATCATCAGTAGCAGCATACCGGTAACATGTTACCAAGACCAGACTTTCTGAGTCCATCTGAATAGTTAAACACAACCGTGATTCTTATAGCACAATTTCTAAAACTATTAATACTTATAGCAAAACCACTCATGAGTTAAAAAGCACAAAAGCACAAACACTGCTTTGCACTCAGTTTGCCAACTCTCTGGTACACTTTCTCATGTGAAAACTGTTTTAGATAATTAGTTCACTTTGCAATCAGCCTAAGCACTATAAATAAGCCACAGGTAATGTACAATGGGTACAATGGAGGGAGCAGGAAGAGTGAGAAAAGTAAGAATTAGAGGAGGCTGAAGAATAGGACGTGGAGGTGAAGAAGTAGGAGGAAGAAGAGGAGGAAGAGGATGCGGAGGTGAAGAAGTGAGAGGGAGAGAATGACAAGGACAAGGAGGTGAAGTTAGAGGAAGAAGACAAGAAGGAGCAAGAGGAGGATGGGGAGGGGGAAGAGGAAGGGTAAGAAGAGTAAGAAATAGCCCTTTACAGGCAAAAAAATCATTCTACATGTGGGGATATTCCAGAATATATTTTCCCCGATGCCTTGGATTAGGACATTGCATGTGATGTAGACGCAATTTTGAGAGAGACGACCCGATGTAGACTGATTTGTTTTGTTGCTATTTTGTGTTTTGACTTGGAAAAACACACTTGTGTTTGTTTTGATGTGTGTAAATAAACACCAATACTTGAAGTTTGGATCCCTGTATGTTTACAGAACTATGACAAAAGTATGACCTCAAACTGACATAGATGTGTTTTTTTCAATTTTTAGCTTGTGACTATCCCCAAAGTGTGAAGGCCCCAAAGGTTCCTTGTTGAAGGTGGTAGTCTTAAAAATCCGAGGCACACTGATGTTGATGAAAAAAGTTAAAAATCCTTTATTTTAAGGGAAAACGCCTACGTGTTTCACCTGCAAATCAGTCTTCCTCAGGGCAACTTCTTACAAAGGTGCTTTTAAAATGGATTCCATGTCATGTGACAAAGTGGAATGGCCAGTCAGAATCAGTGCATTGTGAAATGCTTTTGAAACATAAAAGTCCCATCACCATTTTGCACAATAGACAATATACAATAACAAATAATAACAGAAAATAACAAAACTGTCTACTATCTAATATGACCCAGATAAGCTCTCAGTTTCAAAAATGCATTGAGAGAGGCCAAGTCCTAAGTCCTAATGGCAAAGTGCCTGGATACAGACAACTATAGGTGCCTGGGCGCAGGCAAACAGATAAACATAGCCTTTGAATATTAGAAGACTATGGCAATATTCATTAAGAGTCATCACATTCAGTAGCAGTATCACATATAAGGCAGTCCATGATATAACATTACAGACTTAAAAATAAGACAGTAGGCAAACAAGGGGGACTTCATAGAAAAGGAGAAAAGTCGATTTCTTCATTTAGTCCAGGATAGGATGTGGCCCTCAATGTATGGATCCAAAAAGTTTCCCTCTGTAAGAGCCGTTTCAGTCTGTCTCCCCCCCTGGTGCTTTTTGGAATTATTTCAATAGCCATGGCTTTTAGAGTCATGTGGTTAGTAAGGCCAGCATTTTTGTAGTGTTGAGCCATTGGATAGTTAGGATTCTGTGTTTTGATAGCATTCTTATGTTCAGCCAATCTTTGACGCAATTTTTGTTTGGTGCGGCCCACATAAAAACATCCACATTCACATTCCAATCTACACCACAAATGTTCAGTTGGCAAAGTCACGACAATAAAAGACTCTCTGTGTAAAAACATCCACAAACTTGTCCTCCCTCTTAATGTTATCACAATGATTGCAGCCACCACACCTGTAGGTGCCTTTTGGCTTAGGGAAGTGTAGCTTGGGTTTCTCAGCTGGTAAGTGGCTTTTGACCAAACTGTCTTTGAGTGTTGGTGCCCTTTGAAAGGAGACAGTTGGAGGTTCTGCAAACAATGAGGAGAGTGTGTCATCGCTCAATAATATGTCCCAGTTTTGTGTGATTATATTTTTAACTTTATAGGCCATGTTGCTGTATTGTGTAGAGAAAAATGTTCTAGTGTCGTGTTGTGATTTCAATCGTGTTCTCTTTGACAACGGTTGTTTTCTATTTAGAGATTTTGTTTTAGTCAAGGCCGTGTCTAAAACTTTATTTTCATAGCCTCTTTGTTTGAATCTGTGAAACATATCATCAGCCTGGTGTTCAAAATCCCCATCTTCATCACATATCCTTCTCAGTCTTTGAAACTGGCCGTATGGGATATTAGTTATCAGACTTTTAGGATGGAAACTGTCAGCCCTCAAAATGGTGTTCCTGTCTGTGCTTTTTCTGTAAATTGTAGTGTGTAAAATGCCATCAGTGTCAATGCTGATTGTCAAATCAAGAAAATTAATTTCTGTGGCACTATATTCAAGACTGAGTCTGATGTTGGAGTTAGTGGAGTTCAGGTAGTGGTGGAATGCAACGAGTTTATCTTCAGGCCCAGAAAAGATAAAACAGAGGTCGTCGATATATATCTCCCATACCATTTTATTCAATGTTTGAAGGGATTGATGTGGCTGTAAATGTACCTCTCTTCCCACAGACCCAAATACAGTCCAGCATAGTTGGGTGCATAGGCCACGCCCATAGCAGTGCCTTTGATTTGCCGATAGAGCTTGTCCTGGAATAGAAAGATGTTATTTCTTAAAGTCCAGTTTGTTAGGTCCACTAAGAAATCTGTAGGGGGGCAGTCAGCATTAGGCCTTTGTTGAAGAAAGTGTCTTAGGGCTTCTAAGCCTTCTTCATGTGCAATGTTACTATACAGAGCCTCAACATCCATAGTTACCAGGAAAGCATTATTCACTTTTTTAATTTCTTCCAGTTTCTTTAATACATCAGTGGTGTCTTGAAGGTATGCCTTAAGGGAGCTGGTTAAAGGTTTAATAAAAAAGTCAATATACTTAGACACTGGCTCAGTAATGCTGTCAATGCCACTAATGATAGGCCTGCCTGGTGGTGTTTCGAGACACTTCTGTATCTTTGGCAGCAAGTACAAAGTGGCCAGTCGAGGCTCCTTTGGGAGAAGCAAATTCAGTTCATTAGTAGTTATCCAATTTCTTTTCAAAGCCTCATCTAACAAATTCTTCAGTTCATTAGTAGTTATCCAATTTCTTTTCAAAGCCTCATCTAACAAATTCTTCAGTTCATTAATTGAAGTGATAGGGTTGGATTGTTGTTGTAGATGTGTTTTTTATTCATACCATCAATGTGTAGTTGGCACATTGTGTGCTTATTATTGTGATGGCTTGTGTTTACTGGGGCAGCCGAGGCCTACTGGTTAGCACTTCGGACCTGTAGCCGGAGGGTTGCCGGTTCGAACCCCGACCAGTAGGCACGGCTGAAGTGCCCTTGAGCAAGGCACCTAACCCCTCACTGCTCACTGCGCCGGGATTAGTGTGTGCTTCACCTCACTGTGTGTACACTGTGTGCTGTGTGTGTTTCACTAATTCACGGATTGGGATAAATGCAGAGACCAAATTTCTCTCACGAGATCAAAAGAGTATATATACTTACTGTTACTTACTGTACATACTGTTTGATACGAAAACACAATTTTCGTATCGATTTGGGGAGTTCGCATCACATGCTAGTGGATCACCGGCGTGAGTGTAGCGCGCACACGACAGGGGAGACGCCCCTGATCCACTAGCACGCGATGCGAATTCCCCAAATCGCGACGCTACCCTCCATGAAGACGCTTTGATCGGCGTTCCCTTTTGTAGATGTGTGGAAACGGCAGGGCAAGAGCAGGTAGCCTAGTAAACAACCAAACAAAATGTTTCCCTCCACTATTTTGAAATTACCGAGGGAAAGTCACATCTATAAATAAGTTTGCAAGTTGGGCGGTCATTTCAATCATAATAATAATAATAATAATAATAAGCTTTATTTGTATAGCACCTTTCATACACAGAATGCAGCTCAAAGTGCTTTACATTTGAAGCATGTAACACAATAATAGTCAGTCATTATCAATCACTTTTCTTCATTGCTGGGGCCGTTTATGATCCACTCAGCAACATATCAAAAATATAGAAAATAACATGTCATAAGACTGGCAGCCTTAACCCTCTTACCCCCCACAAGCACGCCATATGGCAACTGTGGCAAGGAAAAACTCCCATATTCCAGGAAGAAACCTTGAGCAGAACCTGACTTAATAGGGGGAGCCCATCTGCTTCTGGCTGGCTGCGCCCTCCAAGAGCAGCAGATGTAGAATAATCTGAAAAAGTAGTCTACAGGATAAGACGAGTTAACTAAAAGCTTTCCTGTACAGGTATGTTTTCAGATCTTTTTTAAAAATATTTACTGAACTCGCCTGCTTGATGTACAGAGGCAGGGTGTTCCATAGTTTGGGGGCATAATGGATAAAAGCAGCTTCTCCACTTTGTTTGTGGAGTACTTTGGGTACGATTAAAAGATTAGAATTGGATGATCCAAGTTTCCTTTGTGGTTGATAAGATATTAAAAGCTCAGAGATATATGAAGGTGCTGTGCCATTCAGAGCTTTGTAAGTAATTAACATAACCTTAAAATCAATTCTATAGGAAATAGGGAGCCAGTGCAGTTCAGCCAACACAGGGGTGATGTGTTCTCTCTTCTTAGTCTTAGTTAAAAGTCTAGCCGCAGAGTTCTGTATGAGTGCCAATTTCTTTAGATGTTTTTTGGGAAGACCAGTGAAAAGTGCATTGCAGTAGTCTAACCTGCTAGTGATAAAGGCGTGAATTAGTTTTTCTGCATCTTGTTGAGTTAAAAAGGGCCGCACTTTGGCAATGTTTCTCAAGTGGAAATAGGCTCGGTAGGATTCTGTAGGATTCTAGCCAAACATCATACAAACACGGAAATGTAGACACTGCTATGATTATTTTTTCTCATCTGACATGTTGTACGTTGGCGGTAACCACACCACACTACCGGAAAATTAGGTTTTGTTTAGGCTACGTGATGATGGACCTCCCCTGCGTTTTGCTCTACTATTGGATACTCGCCTCGCGATGAACGGATTAATTTGCATATAGTTGGGGATTGCTGAACTTTTTGACGCGCCGCAGCCACAGCACTCGTCGCACCGCATACCCAGAATCCTATGCGGGTGCGGAATTCGCTTCTCATAGAAATATATAGGGATACTGCGTCGCGGTGTTCGCATCGCGTGCTAGGGGCGAGAGAGAGGGGTGGTGCGTGTGTGGCTGAGCGTATCCAAGACAGAGAACATCCTGATTGGCCTGTTTCGCTAAATCAACCAATCAGTTTTCGGTGTAGGCGGGCTTTTTATCTCTTTTCTCCCGAACTTAAATGAAGAGGTGAAACAGCACAGTGGTAAACATACCCTGTCCCAACTTTTTTGAAACATATTACTGACATCAAATTCAAAATGAACATATATTTTCCATGAAATAGTCAACATTTTAATTTTCAACAATTGATATGTCGTCTGTCCTGTCTATGTCCTGCTGCTAAATATGGGTTTGTGAGACTTGTATATATTATTGCATTTTACACAACTTCCCAACTTTTTCTGATTTTGGGTTGTAGCCTAGGCCTAGCCTAAATAACGTTGTGTTGAGGTTTATATGTGCACTTGTGCTTTAAACTTTATTCATACATTGTGTGGTCCTAGAACTAGTGTCTTATTGGACCCACACATAAGAGCAAAACTTAATTAAGTAGTTAGGCTATATCTGTTAAGAAAGTGTGGGCGTGGCTTTCACATTGAACACTCAAATACAACAACTGCAGTTAAACTGTTGACGCAGGACTGCGAATGAAGTCTGACAATGCTATGCCATTAGAGTTAAGGTAAGTGTGTTTTTGAGCTCAACTAATCATAGAATAAAATGCACAGACCCAGTTTGCATCACTGAAAAATAACTGCAACGGGTATAGCCTAAGTCGAACATAAATGAGAACAGCAAACACCCGATTGAATATGCTATGAGGCTAAGTCTATAGACTAGCCTACTGTCTGTTAAAAGTGACGATTTTGTGCTTTCATGTGGCACAGTCCGGATTTGCATTAAGAAGGTGTAAACAAGAAATAGCACGATTATTCCGTGTAAGCTATGTGTAGCTATTGCCGTCTGTAGGCAAATTACTTTAATTTCCATGAGCAAACCCTCTCATGCGCAACAGGTTGTCTCAAGTGTTAAGCAAATTAGTGAATGTTGTGATGTAAGTATATGTCACATATGAGTCAGCAAATAGGCACTCAAAACAAATGGATACACGCATAAAAATAATAATCCGAAACTGCCCGTTTGTAATTGAAAAATAGAATGGGTACTTTACAGCAGTTACAGTTGGGATTCCCCTCAATCTGTAGATAATGCCACTAGCTTCACAAGATGGCGCTGTAGGCCTATGGGCTCTGTTCTTATTTGAAGCAGAGACTTTCTAATGAGCAGACGCAGCACTCAAAAAATCCTCCATAGAAATGCATGGGGTTAGCTTGTAACGCCAATATGGCAGTTGTATCACACCTTTACCGCGGCAAAACGTCGACATGTGAATACATTGAACCAATCATGTTCAAGTTCAAGTTTATTTATATAGCACATTGTCATACAAAATGTCACTCAATGTGCTTAAAAGAAACAAAAAGAAAAATAAAAGATTGACAGTAATAATAATAGTAATTAATACAATAAAATAATAAAATAGATCAAGGGGGAAATAAGACTGAATGAATAGGAGGTAAAATAAATAAATACATAAATAAATAAATAAAAAATAAACCTACAAACTAATCAATAAATGCAGAATGAAAAAGTTCAGTTTTTAGTTTCTTTTTAAAACACTCTAGTGTTGGGGAAAATGTAATATCTATTGGAAGCTGATTCCAGCGCTGTGTGGCATAATAGCTAAATGCCATTTCTCTTTGCTTGGTTTTAACCCTGGGGACTATTAATTGACAGGTTCCAGTAGATCTAAGATCTCGACCAGGTGTATAATGGTATATGTTGTGTGTTGTGAATACATTAAGCCAATAATGTGGTGTGTTGTGAACAGGCTCGGAATTTCACCATTTTTGGGGCAAGGCCACTTGGCCTTCAGTTGGGCATATTTGGTGGGGGGCACAAAGGCCACATGTCAGGGCACCAAGGCCAAAGTTGTATTCACTGCAGTAGACCTGCATCACTGTATGAAACATTACAAAAACATAAAACATGACACATTACATATAACTGTAAATCATCTGATCATCTAATATTTTCAGATATCTAGGCTATATTTAACATTTATTTTATATTTGGCCCGTTATGAAATCATGTTGAACAATTTAAACACATTGTAAAACTTAAATCCCAAATATGGAGACATCCATGTATGTTGAAATTTACTGCAAATTCAAAACGGGATTAGTCTGGAACGGCTAACTGTACAGGGGACTGCTTTACACCTTTCTGTTCGGTAAGGTCTGCTGTTTATTCTGATATATGGTTTGTCATATGTTAAACGAAGGGTTCGTGAAGTATTCCACCGAGATTAATGGGTAGGGAGATGGACGCAAAACCTTCAGTAGAATTTATGATTAAATTGAATGATATTATTTATTTTTCTCGCGAACCGTTCACCACAGCAATTAGCGGCTAACATCGTTTAAAAGCTGAGAAAAAGCTCTTTCATGTGATACTTGTGATGTCTGTGTGATGAGTAGGCTACTTCGCGAGTAGTTCAACTGAGAAGAATGGGTTAATTTGGACGCACTTTCTTTCTTGCGCTGTCACTTGCTCCACTGCGTAATTTGCGCTGTGAATGCTAAGATTATTTTGACAGGCCATAGGCTAAATATATATCGCTATTAGTAGGACGCAAAGCAGAATATTTAAAGAAGGGGGCACCAAGGCCACCGTGGCCTGTAAACCTCTGATTTTCAAAGGGGCGTCACGGCCAACGCAAGGGGCTACGACGGCCATGGCCGTCGTGGCCACCGTGAAATTCCTACCCTGGTTGTGAAGATATCGTGCCAATCATGTGTTGTGATCTCGCCACTGGAGCAAGGTTGGTGTCGTGAAGCATTGCGCACACGCATTTCCGCTGATATAGATGCCAGATGAGTGCCCAAAAAGTGTTGCAATATGGCCGCCGAGTGGAGGGAATTGCCTAAAAGGACTTTGCTTGAAGTCGGCAAACCAGTTTCCAGATTGTTAACATGGCTGTCAACAACAGACAGTGGTCAACAAGCACCCATAGACAGTAAAAGAAACACGTTTTATGGTGCGTTCATGCCTCCTGGGAACATCAGGGACCGCCCCCGTGATCACGCTGTTTTCCCCACTGAGAGTGTTCATGTGCTTTGCCGTCGGAATGTGTGAAACACATGGATGCCACAACAAAGGTTAACACGCTCACTAATCTTAAAATATGGTGTAAGACGCTTGTAAAAGAAAGAAATGCAGCTTTCAAGTGATAAAAACGGCAAATTGTCATTGCTCCATCAAATCTATTTGCATTAATATTTTTTTATTAGCCTAGCCTACTTATGTGTATTAATATTGTATGACTGTTTATTTATTATTCCTTAATATGTGTTCAACTTCAAATGTATGCAAACACAATGTGTTGCAAAAAAGTTTTAAAAAATATGGTTTCCATTTAAATATGTCTTTAAAAAAGCAGGGTATGCCTACCCGCGGAGTCTTAAAAGTATTAAAAAGTATTACATTTCATTTTCCTAAATTAAGGCCTTAAAAAGTATTGAATTTCACCTCAAAGTCTGGAATTTTTTCACGGAGGTCTTAATTTTTCAAATGATCAGTAGATTTAGTCTAATATCCTCAGGTAGCGTGACAAGGATTAAAGTTATCCGTCGTACGACGGATTTCCATCAATTTGATTTTAGAATTGTCATATTTGAGATCGATGCAGATCCGGTGAGAAAAAAAATAGGAGGGGGGTCTATCACCTTTTCTTTTCCTTTTTTAAGGCAACTACAAATATTAGGTCCGATGAATGAATGTGTGTGATGGTAAATATTTAAAGACCTAGATAACTTTCTGTGTCTCAATCAGAGATCGCTCAAGAAGATACGTCAGCCATGAGTTTCGCTTTGTTTATGTTGTAGCTACACGCTTGTCTCATTGGCCTGGGGCGGTTGCTTAAAAAAAAAAAAGAACACGTCTGGAGGACGGTCTGACACAATCGAGACAGCTGATGAGGTTGCCCAATCCGTTTAACTTTTTTGGATATGCTATTGTGAGCTCTATGTGCGAATTCGAAGGCTGTGTTCTTTCCATGCATCAATGTAGACAATTTCTTACCATCGCGAACTCTTGTCAGGGGAGGTCATTCATTTTGGGTGTCACCTATGACTTGAACAGATAGCCTCCTATGCTAATCAATGCAACTAACATTATGTGTAAAGTGACGCAATATAAACCGTAGCCTATGCCTTCCGTCTGTTTTGACATGTAGGATACAACAATGTTTTTCACAATTTGCGACGGAAGGTTTTGACTGAGCGTGTTAACAGTTCACAACATTATTATTTTATGTTGAGTAAGGGGATATATATATTTTTTTCAATTTATTGTGCTTATAGAGCGCTAAAACATAACACATGTATCATGGCGCTTTACAGAATGTAGGCAATCAGAGAAAGAAGGAAAGAAAGGAAGAAAAGAAAAGCAAGAGAGAGGCCCATGGGTAACAGGGGCGAGGAAAAACTCCCTAGAATTGGAGATATATATAGGAAGAAACCTCGAGCAGATCCACGACTCAAGGGCCTGACCCATCTGCCTAGGGTCAGTACATGACAGTAAGGTCTGTATACATGACAAATGCATATGATAGTCGGGTGTAGAGAATAAGACATGGTGTTAAGCACTTGAGCTGAAAGTTACAAGAGGTGGGATGATTACATATCTGTTATGGTAATTCGTTATTCCTGATTTAGTGACAGAAAGTTCAATAGTCCAGCGTTGGAATTGTCCAGGGGAAGGGAGTTTTCGAGGGGCATGTGGTGGGTTGGCGGACGGGCCAGTAATCCGGGCAGAGTTGTCATAGGCTGGTGGTGGGTCGCTAGGCTGTACGGGCCAGGAGTCCAGATAGGGGGCAGTAATAGGGCAGTGATCAGTCGTGTTTATGACGCACAGACAGCCTTGTAGCCTATTTTGCTTAGGCCTAACTTTTAACGACAGTAGGTTGTGAGCGTATGTTGACAAAAAATAACCATGCAATTAAAATAGTCAACTTAAAACGTTGCTATTATTAATGTATAGCACAAAACCATAACCAGTAGGCCTACCAGAACCTCGCATATTAGCGTCATGATTTGTGTACGTTTTTCTATGGCTGACCGTTTTTGTGCTAAGTAGGCTACGCTCTTTCATAGCGCAACACGACCTGTCCCTCACCATATCGCAACCTCTTGTCAACCTTATACAATCTGTTGCTGAAGACAAAAGCGCCCTCTCCAGATTGTCGTTATCAAATGCGCAGACCTCCTGCATGAGCACACACAGTATTGCTGCTCATTGGAAAACTGAGTTGTCTGTAAAACTCAAAATTACCATGTTTTCATTAGATGCGGATGAGGCAACAAATGGAAATATGAACAATATCTAGACTGTTCTGATTCGTTACTTTGATGAGGAAATGTGAAGTCTTGCAAACTTGATTTTATAGATTTTACCTGGTGTTGAATTGCATATTAACAAGAAAAAAAATCTCCCCTTTAAATACTTTTGGCCTGAAGTAATTAAATAAGAGTGTAAGTTAAAGCCTTTCTACAATATTGCTGCAGTAGAAAAGAACAGCAATGGCTAATCAGCAATGGTCAGGGATGGTATTGAAATATTGTTTTGTTCATCAGGAAAACTCAATCTCAATCAAGAACACTCAATTCGCCTTATTCACATGGCGGCCAATGGCGGCTAAAACGAGGACACAGGGTACACAAACCATAGGATTGTTATGTTCAATGCATTCACCTGTAGGTGGCATTAATTATATAGTAACTTAAGAGTACCCTGTAGCCTCGTTTTGGTGTTTATTTGGTGCTTTACTTTGCTGTTTGCATCTTTTTGTACATTAAAAACCAATAGGTCGCGACCGCAAAAGGGGTGCTATCTCTATAGGTAGATATGAACAACGTATGACTTTTATGGCCTGAAAAAAGTTTATTTTTTCACTTTAATCCCTGAAATCAACTAGGTTCTATTCAGTGTAAATTTGTCCATGAAGCAGGACATTCAGTCACGTTAATACCGCGACAAATCTTTGCATTGCCACTGCACTGCTGTCATGTTCATGTTGGCATGTTCAAACACTTATAGTAATTATTTGAGGTTTAATCTTACCTTTGATATTATTTATTCTATCCGAATGGGTGCGATGTAGGTATTAAATTTCATCTGAAGTGGTACATCTGGGGGTACCCTGGGATTGTTCTGAAGCTTGGGGTTAGCTTGTAACGCCAATATGGTTCTGAAGCTTGTGTCACTTGTCCCATAGGAGCATGTTGTGTTCCATATTAATTGTTAATATTGATGCAAATAACTTTCTTCCAAGACAGAATTGGGGGGTATGTGTTTTTGTATGTACAAAACAAATGCACTTTTGTATACTTTTTAATATCTTTCCCCATTTTACTGTACAAAGGAGTGTATTTCGGACTTGTCTCAGCAAAACTCTTTGCAATAAATGAATTGAATTGAATATTGTTGAATTGAACTGATTATAGCCTAATAACTTAGTAGACTGACATGACCCTAAACCTTTCTAAACTCCATGACTGTGCACATTAATAATATGTAGTTGTAAACAACTGCTTGTTTGTTTTTTTGCATTAAAGGGACACCAGGCAAGCCTGATGTTTTTTCTCTACGAAACTCCCCCTCACTCGGTCTGAAGCTCTTTTCCTTTTCTTTGCGGCTTCTGTCAAGGGTTTTTGCTGCTTCTTCGCCGGCTCTGCCATTATACACACTTTTGCAACAATTTCTAGCGTTTCATTAGCCTGCCTGCTTCGGTCGGTGGGTAGGATACACTGAACTTGCAAGCGGGATATTCTTCCTACAGGCAGGGGCGGGCGAGAGAGTCTTCATTCGGCCTGTAACGAGTCATTTAACAATATACCGACTTACGAAGATGAGTAATAAACATGAAAACGTTGCCTGGTGTCCCTTTAAAGGAATTGGAATAAGAACACTAGAGATCTTCTATGAGATATTTAGGCACCCAGTAGATTCTTTAAGTTTGACACCAACTCACACAAGGACAGGGTTATTCAGCACTCATGACTAATGGCAGCTGTTTCTCTCTGCTCTCTTGTACAGGCTGCAGTGTTCCTGATTGGTTGCCTGTAGTTACGGAGATACTCTGTGGTTCTTTATCTTTTTTTTTTGCCTGCTGTCTTGTGGTGCAAACTGGATTATGTTTTATTAATCAAATTATTATATCCTAATATCCAAAATGTAAAGAAAATTAAACAAATCAAACAAAGACAGGGTATTGGCTGAAGCCATGTACAAAGACATTGTCTACAGACTCATACTACTTTTGAGTATCCTACCATGTATTAATCTTCCTAAACATGAGTCTCAACATGAGTGTGGAAGAGCTGAGTACGACTCTGGAGAAGGATGCTGCCCGGTCTGTTCTGCTGGTGAGACACTCATCACTCACATTGTCATCAGTATTTTAACACTGTAGAGGTGCACACTAGACTTGTAGTCAAGACCGACTAAACCGAGACCAAGACACTACCAAGACCAGAGGGTATCAAGACCGAGACCAAGACGAGACCAAGGCCAAGACAGACTGAGTCGAGACGAGACCGAGACGAGACCGAGACCAAAAAAAAAAAAATAACAACTAGTGAGCTAGTGTTACACCATAACTTGCATCAACTGAATAGGAGCAGCGTACTGGGGTAAGAGGTTCAGTCCCAGTTTAAATTCAATTTAAGAAGGTATTATTTCAACTACAGACAGAACAATGCAGAGACAGAGCATGTCATGAATGTGACTGTGAGCTCACTCACTGTAAATGTTTTCGTAGACTGGTTTCGGTGAGAGAGACTTTGCAAAACTTGCATTTTGCAGAATGCTTCTTTCTTGCCCCTGGACTGCAAATTTCTTTATGTTCCGTGAGTGCAAATTTAATGATGCCGGAATTCGCTGACATTATTATTACTAGGTCTGACTGTGACTGACAGCTACGATGTAAACCTAACGTTTCACGCTGGCTACACTTGCGTCTTTTGATTGAATGAGCGCCAGTTTCTTAATCACAACAAAATACATGTATGTCATTGATTGGTTGCATTTGAAAGGTTACATTTGAAGGGCATGAAAGGCAAAATAATTTAATGTTGCATTATCAAATGTTATGTTTTGTATCATGGACATTATTTGTTGCAAATCTCCCGACCACTATGTCGTGTAGTGTTGTCACGATACCAAAATTATGACTTCGATACGATACCTGCCATAAATATCACGATGCTCGATACTGAAATGATCCTACAAGAAAATCCTAAGATCTCTGGAAAAGAAAAGACTCATACCTCCTCCTAGTGTATTGAGTCATTGTTGAATTTGGTGCACTTTTGTAATGTGCAGGTCAATTCTGGGTTCTAAACTTCTGAACTTCCTACATAATTATTGTTTTTTTAGTCAGTAAAATAGTTGGCCTACTTTGTGTGATTAAGTCCTTTTTTGTTTGTTATAGTTCATTTACATTGTGTTGTGTTTTGGCAATAAAGAAGCTTTAAATAGCCAAACTAGACTAGATCAAGGTCAGTGTTGAAATGACTGCATGCAAATCACTGAATGCTATGCAGAGGGGCCTAATCTTTAGGCCATCTGATGTACAGTATAGGCCAGGGGTCGGCAAATAGTGGCCCGCGGGCCAATTTTGGCCCGCCATCTATTCTATCTGGCCCGCGAGATGACGTTAATTTGCTGTTGAATGAATTTTTTTTTTAACCCCATGTTTTTAAAAAGAAAAAAAGGCCTACAGCAATCCCATCAATTTCAAAACATTTATTGAGGTATAGATGATAGTCCTACTAAAGTGACAAAACAACAGGTGGAACATCCTTGCAGTTATCCACGACGCACAGGTCGGAACGGTATTGGCACGCGAGTGCGCGTAATCTTGTGCAAAAAAAAACAAAAGTGTCCTGTCTCCCTCTTCCAGTGGGCAAGGTCAAAAATAGCCTATGTTTCGTTAAATTAATAGGCTTGGCATTAAGAAATGCAGGCAGGCTCAACACATACCTCTGCTTCCATTCTTCTTTGTAGGTCCTGCATTCTGAATCAATTTTTCTTTTCAAGGCTTTTGACAACGACATTTTGCATCGATAACTAGCATATAGCAATGTTCAGCTAATCATTTACACGTCATCCAAAAGAATAATATTTGTAGCCTACACATTAGTTACGGCAAGTTGCTAGGCAAGTCGCCTGTTTCATGAGAGACGACAGGAGATGCAGCAGGCGGCATAAAAACAGCGCACATAAGCAAATAAACGTTTTTAATGGAATTAAATTAAATGCATTTTAAAAGTTAGATGATGTTTATTTTAATATAATATAATAATTAATAATTTAAATAGTAGGCCTATAACCCCCCCCCCCCCCCCCACCCCATTACAAAAGCTATGGCCCGCGATGCCATTGTCTGAAAAAAAATTGGCCCGGGTCCAAACGTAATTGCCGACCCCTGGTATAGGCTACCCTAGGCCTTCCCGTGTTCATGGGATTTCTCTGCCAGTTGCAAAGGCAAAAATGTAAGGATAGATTTCTTTGGGCCCAGTGTACAAATACGACGTTCCAACCACTCAGGTTTTCGTTAGATAGGCCTACACCATTACCTGTTGCAAATTGTGTGCACTCCTACATTACGTCTATTTCTTTGATAACATGATTTGCTACCACGTAACAATAAGCCGCTATTATTATTAGGCATCAACACGCTTTGGTGGTATACGATGTGGCCTTTAATTAGCGCATTGCATCTGGGCAATAATTATTGAACAAATTGCAGTCGACATGCCATAACAAATATTACCAGTAGGCCCTACTGACCAAACATGAAATAGATTGTTTACAAGTTATGGCAATGTTATTCTGGCGTGAACATTGCGCTTTCATCACGTTAGCCCCCAAATGATTACAACTCGTTATGTCTCGTCAAAATGTATTCATGAAGGAAGGTTCGCTTTATCCCAGAGAACCATACTCGTTTCACTTAGGCTAGACTAAAACAGAAGAACTTGGCACTAACCATGTAGTTGTGTTTTCTATAGCATATTCGTTAACCTGACGTTCTTTAAACTCTTTAAAAATGTTAGGATATGTCTGCGAGGTGTTTAGCCAAGTTCCATGTGTAGCCTACTGCTTTTAAATGACTTTGAAACATATTTTACAAACGGGCCTCTGTTTACCCGATGGCTTGCCTGCACTATTCGCGATGTATCCGAAATACTGTAGTTCCAGATTTCATATCACCTTTTGTTTTATCCACAAGGCCGAGGACTGTCGGCAAAAAACTATGTTGACGTTGTTGGCTGCGCACTCACTCACTCAGAGCTGCCTACTTGACACGCCCACTTGCCTAGATGCGTGCAAGGAGCAGTGAGAGCAGCAGTTCACACAGACACAGAACGTTATTATTTTAATAAAGTATTGATTCTAAAAACGTCGGAAATCGTATCTTTTTTTGCGTGAAGGCATCGTGATACATTTTTAGTATCGATACACCATGCAACACTAGACCTGAGACCCGCAAGACCAAGACAATGAGACCAAGACAAGACCGAGGGATCCGAGACCAAGACAAGACCAAAGACGGTCGAGACTGTGACAAGACCGAGACCACGTAAAAATGGTCTCGAGACCAAGACCGGTCTCGAGACATTCAACTCTAGTGCACACCAACTCAGTCAAACAGGTTTACTAATTACCGATGATTTGTTTACTTGTGTCCGATTTGTATTGTCTCTGTCTGTTGTTTTCTATTTGGTTATAAGAGTCTGTTTCTCTCCACAGGGTACCGTGTACGGAAGCACTGCACAGAGATGACCAGTACTACGTGTGAGCCCTGCCCCCCGTCCACCTACTCTGATCAGCCCAGTGGCCTCACCAGCTGTTTGGCCTGCACAGTCTGTGACTACAGTAAGGAATCACGCACACAGAGAATGTTTAATGGCCAAGGTTGCAGAAGTATAGGCTATATCTAGTATTCATTATGTCCAAAGGCTGCAGAAGTAGGCCATATCTAATATTCATTATGTTCACAGTCATTTTTAAGGGAAAAGGATGACATGAATTGAAGGACAAACACAGGACGTTGAAATATTTGTTTTCGAGTTTAGTTTACTTCTGACCACTGAATGGCCACTGAATAGCTGGTGGTGACATGCCCAAAAATCACTTGATGTTTACTGTAACTTGATGTGGCTGAGAAGTGGCTTTAGTTTACATCAGTGTTTCTTAACAGGTGGGTTTGGGCCCCAAAGTGGGTTGTGGAACCATTCTGGGTGTGTTGTGGAGTGTGATGTGCCTAACTAGCATCAGCATTCTGGGTGTGTTGTGGAGTGTGTTGTGGAGTGTGATGTGCCTAACTAGCATCCGCATTCTGGGCGTGTTGTGGAGTGTGATGTGAAATACTGGTATACATTATTAACCCCTCATTTCCATGGAGACCTTGGTCCTTGGTGTTCCACCTGAGACACGATTGCCACTCTTGTCAGTGCTTGGTATTCTAATAGCTGCACCACAGAAGCATCCAAGGAGTGTCTCTAGTCTGCTCTCTGCTCCTAGTCTATATCATCATGTCTCTAGTCTGCTCTCTGCTCCTAGTCTATATCATCATGTCTCTAGTCTGCTCTCTGCTCCTAGTCTATATCATCATGTCTCTAGTCTGCTCTCTGCTCCTAGTCTATATCATCATGTCTCTAGTCTGCTCTCTGCTCCTAGTCTATATCTGACTGATGCCATCTCTGGGACACACGTGATACATCATCTGTTGTTTGTGACATTATAGCCTTCTATCATAATTCAAGTAATTATGATAGAAGGCTATAAGAACGACTTTTTCTGTAGGTGCAGGTCTAAGAGTGAAGAAGGTGTGCAGGTCCACCTCAGACACACTCTGTGAGCCTCTGGAAGGTCACTACTGCACTGACCCAATCAAAGATGGCTGCAGAGGAGCTGTGGAACACACAATGTGCTCACCAGGACAGTACATCAAACAAAATGGTCAGCACTTTTTTGAGTAGTAAATTTGATGTAATACGTTCTATGGTCAGTATTCATGAGCAAAAGCAATATCTCCTGCAGGTTCAGCATCTTCTGATACAGAGTGTGGTGACTGTGGTAATAACACATACTCAGATGGATCATTCACATCCTGCAGACCACACACACAGTGAGCACATCTAAATAAATACACATTTGCATGTTTGTATCTACATTCTGTCATAAGCTTTCTAGATGTGCATAATTGTCATGACTGTAAAGTGTGTTTAACCCAGGGCACGGATATATGACATTACATTAGAGGGATACATTTTATTAGAGTGCATGACAACGCAATCTGCTGTTATCCGATTTCTTCTTCTTATTATTATTCTTCTAACGCTTTTTCTGCGTTTAATGCGGCTTCAACCGTTTAATGTAGAAACTTCATTCAAACTGTGTTACGTAGGTCTTACTTAGGACAGGTGGGGAATGTATTTTTCATATTTGTAACTTTTATACTTTTTGAACTATTAATTAAAAACTATTAAAAATGTCCCCATAGACTTAACATTGGCGATTATGGCATCACAATAGGGCACTTAGAATCCTATGCCAAGTGTTCCGGCCAGAGCCATATGGTTCCGGCCACCTCCAGCAACTGTCTGTCTCAGGCTTTAAGCATAAAATCTGGCTCTCTTAAGACTACAGATCCTGTTCAACTGTTTCCTCTGCCCACAACTGTTTCAAAATAAAAGTCTCCACTACAATAATTCCCTATTAAATATATTATATATTAACCATTTAAACTATCCAACTATTTAACTGTTCAACTATTCCAACTGTCAGTTATCATCAACTATGCCTCTAGCCTACTATATTAAACCACCACCTACCTAGCAACCAATTTAGCAACCATTGAAATTAAGCATCTATGTCAGTTTCCATAGCAACCAAGATGATTATACAAGCAAACCACTGTAGTAACTCCTTTATTTCTGATAGTAGCCACCATGGACACCCTAGCAACAACCTAACAATGACTTCAAGTACCCTAGCAACAGCCTAGCAACCACATTCCATTAAAACCTAGCAACCAACATCATTAACCTAGCAACCAGCATAGCAACCACCATAACTACTCTAGCAACAGTCAGTTGTCATCAACTTTGACTCCCGTCAACTGTTTCCTCTGCCCAAAGCTGTTTCAAAATAAAAGTCCTCACTTCAATAATTCCCTATGAAATATTTGAACCATTTAAACTATCCAACTATTTAACTGTTCAGCCAATCCAACTGTCATCATCAGCTATGACTCCCGCCAATTGTGTCCTCTGCCCACAACTGTTTGGCAGCCTGGGCTTTTCAGTCAACTAGTGTGATCAACTCCCAATCTACATTCAACTTTTAAACTGTCTACTTTTAAACTATCAACTTTTATTAAGCTGTGCAACCACCATGTCTGTCCTAGCGTCATTTTCATGCACTTGTAATTCCCTGGAATTACATTCTCTAGTTGCATTTATTCTTTTGGCAGACTTACAGCAATAGGATAGGGGTTAATAATAATACTCAAGATATGAATAGCCCCTTTGCTAATAAAAATTGTTGCCAATGGAATCATGTAATGATCAGTTCGTACTTCCTAGTTTGAAATTTTTTATTGTTCTTGCACGTGAACTTTGGTAGCCTGGTAGCTACCTATCCATCAGAGTGGACTAGCCCCAAAACGTTAATGGCTCAGAATCCTCCCAAAGCTCCTGATTAGCCACTCCGGCTAAGGTTAAACCTTTGTAGGTGTGCATCATTGCCATGACCAGCACTGTATTGTGTGTTAAACCTTTATAGGTGTGACCCATTGAACCTGGGTGTTATCAGAGAGGGGACATCATCCTCTGATGCTGAATGTGGAAGAAGTGGCATCGCACCTGGTGTTGTCGTTGCCATAGTACTGGTGATTCTGGCTGTAATAGTAGGCATTGTGATGTTTCTACTTTGCTGGAAAAGAACCCCCACCCCCCAACAACCAGTGGTAAGAACAAAAACAAAAATAAACAAAGAAATAAAGGAGAAATAAACAAGTAAATTAAGTTGTAACCAACTACACATGTAAATAGATAAATAAATAGCTAATATTGTATCTTGGCTCTTGTAGAAATGTCTAATAATGTCATAAAATTCCTCCTTGGAATATGCATAGAATGAAGGGGCAATTTTTTTTTAGTGTTTAGACTACAAAAATGATTCATTTTCCAACTGCAATAAACTAAGACCATCTATGAATCTATTCTCTAAATTGTAGAGGACATAGACAGCCATGTAGGGCTGACACATCAAGTCATAAACATCAAGTGCTGCAGCAATATCCTTAATAGAGGTGTAAGTTTTGTAACTCTTGTTAAAAAAAATTTACTCTTGTAAATGCAAAATGAGAAAACATGAGTCATTTAATTGATTTTATTATAAGAATTTAATTACATTAACAATATCATTCAAAAATAATTTCACAATTTAAAAGGTTTTCCATGCTCTGAAGACTGAATTATGACTGGAGAGAAAGGCAGGTAAGGTCAGAATGTGTCTGTTCTTAAAAGTGTAATTTTAAAGCAGTGGATTATAGACACTGAACATGTGCTGGAATGTGCTTCCTTATATGCATCTTGTTTTACAGGTATTGGATTCTCTGTCAAGGACACCGCTGAAAAGGGAAGACGGCGCCCATATCACCTCAGGAGGGTGAGGAAAGTCAAGATACCTACAGAGTTGTAGAAGACAACAGAGATATTTCTGGAATCTTTTCTACATGGTCCGGCAATAGAGATATTTCGGAGAAAGTTACTACATGGTCTGGATAACTGTCAGAATAAGATGACGTTGGATAACTGTCAGGATAAGATGACGTTGTCAGGATAAGATGACGTTGCACTGAGTGATTAGATGTGCTGAGCGAGTTTTCTGGACTGCACATCCTGGGTTACAGGACATAAAGTATACCACACATTTTGCTCTAGAGCAAATTTAATAAAGGACATTTGCCACCCTGGGCACAACCTGTTTCAAAGGCCTCTATTCTCTCAAGGCCAGAACTGGGAGACTGACAGGGTGCTTCCTCCTCCAGACCATACAGGCCATGAAGGCCCCTGTCACCAGCACTTTCTGCTCTTATAGTATGTATTGTTGTAATATTTCCTTTCCTTTGCACAGTTGAGAGGAATGTCACAATCCCCATTTCACTGCTTTTGTCCCTGTGCAGTTCCACAAGTGGCACATACATCTCTTGGATGGTGAAGTGGTGTGCAGGGCTGTGAGCCCTCTGCACATTCTGTTGCTGGACACCCAGTGCCTTTAAGCTACAGCATGACGTAGCAGACAACTTCCTGCTAATTCTGAATGAGATAGTTTCACACCAGGTTCACACTGTGACCAAAAAAATGGTATCAAGAAAATGGGTTAAATACAGTCAGGTTTACAAACAATTTTGGGAAATGTGATTGCAATAGCCTACACTTGTGGGCAAATTGTTGATTTTATTAAGGGAAAAGGGGAAAAAGACGCTTCAACAGTGACACACCTGTGCAACCCTCATGTGCTGTAGCTGGGATTAGTGGAGTTCTGAATGTAACTTGTTTTTGTATTATCATTATTAAGCACAGCTTCATCTTCATAAGGATGAGCTGCCTGTGATTCTTCACAGATATATATAGTTTTAAATAAAAGTGTATTTTTAAGCACTTATACATCTCTTCTCAGTTTGGTTTTAAATAAAAGTGTATTTTTATACATCTTCTCTTCTCGACTCTTGTCTATTGCTGCCCATTAAAGACATAATAACTTTAATAGCACTGTGATATACTGTGATTAGTATATTTTTACTTTTACTAATGTGATTTTACTCACAGAGCCCGTCAAACTGACATCAAAATATTATCTACCTCATTTGATAGATTTTTTTGTTTTAATTTTAGTGACTATAATGTGAGCTTTTATTTTCTGATAAAAGTATTATAGTAAAACAATTTAATTAGGGCTGTCAATTGATTAAAAAAATTAATCTAATTAATTACATACTCTGTGATTAATTAATCTAAATTAATCACATATATAATTTTTGCTGTGAAAGTATTTTAAATATTTAAATTCAAATGAATTATTGAATAATCAGCTTGAGTGACATTAAAGTTCAAAAACTCTTTTATTATTATTTTCACTGTTCAAATAATGGCCATAATAATCTATGATATGACCTAATATGCTGAGGAAATAAATTCAAAAGTGCTTCGGGAAGAAGTTATTTTTCACATACAAGGCATTTCAGGCCACAGATATAACCTAGGGGACACAATGAAAATAAATTAACACTCCCCTCAATGTCAACACTTATTTCTTTGCATTGATGTGCGACTATAGAGTTGATGAACTCCGGCGATATGCAAATTCTTTGCTGCAGACATTGCAGAGGACTTTATTTTCAACACTTTATTTTTATCAACACCAATCAATGATCCAGGCAGCACTTTTTCTTCTATCTCCTTCATTTTACAGTCTAATTTTTACTGACTAGAACGGCTCGGGGTCAAAGATCATACGGAATCGATTAATCTGCACTAATTTTTTTAATCAGTTTTTTTTTCTCAAATTAATTAATCGAAATTAATCAGTTATTTTGACAACCCTAAATTTAATATAACTTTATTTCAATATTATGGTAGCATGATCCAAAATAATTCTCATTACCGATACGGTAAATGACAAAGAGAGACCATAAGTATGAAAACATAATTTGCAGATTTTTTTTTTCATTTACACAAATGAAAATATATATATTAAATTAACAGTGCAGTGCATCAAATGTTTTATATATTTTTAATTCCATTTTGAATGAATTAACTGTCATTACCGAATTGCCGCAGCATATCGGTAATGATAATCAACAGCATAACAGAATAAAGATTCTATGACATTTACACAAACAGCATGATGTGAGAGAAGAGAGAACAACTAAACTTGATTCCATTTGAAACCTTTTGTCCCAGCTGATGCATCATGGGTCTGCTTGTTCATTTAAAGGAACAGTGTAGCTTTTATAGGCAGGTAAAGTCGCATACGGTAATGGGGAACATTTAGTAGTTTATTAGTTATGTAGTAGGTCATAATTTTACAATAAATGTAATATTTCTTGCAAAATACCATATTAATAAATGTTAACCATAAATATAGACATTTTACACAACTTTGCATAATGTTCTTCAATTTATGTAAAAAGGACTTTTCATAAAAAAAAATAAGACATAGAATAATGGCTCCAGACGCATTTCGGTAATGAGAATTCACTGCGACTTCTGGTTAAATTGCTATGAAATGATGTAAATGAAATGTAAATAAAAAAACATCTGTCCCTATTGTGTTCTTTAATGTCTCATAGTTAATACAGTATTAATAAAATAGTGTTTTCGGAAAATAGGACCCAGACATGTTCACTATATGAGGATCACCAGGTGGCTGTTTGTGTCTGTACCATAGGTCTATACAAGCCGCTGCTCTGTGTGCCTCTGACTCAACAGCGTCTCCATGGTGAACTGCAACAACACGACAACTAAGAGTTGTGCAGCAGGTTACACTGAAGACTGCACTGGGTGATCCTAAGGGTGTAAGCTGTGATTATTACATTACATTACATTACATTTGGCTGTAGCATTTTTAGCCAAAGCGACTAACAACATGGTAACAGTTTAAGTTTTTAAAGCAATTCTCAACAATTTAAGGGCAATTTAAAAAAACGGTAGAGTACAGTAAGAATAAGTGCATCAGTGAGTGCTGTTTTTAACAGTTACGTGTCAGTTTAAGACGACTGATGAGTGCTAGGATCAGCAAGACTTGTTGTAAGTGGTGCTATGAGAGGAGATGTTCTCTAAAGAGCTGGGTCTTCAGGAGTTTTTTGAAAATGGAGAGGGATGTCCCTGCCCTTGTAGGAACTGGCAGTGTGTTCCACCAACGAGGAACAACAGATGAGAAAAGTTTGGATTGGCCTGAGCGTACCGGTGGTAGAGCTAGACGTCGTTCGTCTGAGGAGCGCAGCGGTCTGGAGGTAGCGTATGTCTGTATGAGGGCATTCAAGTAGGTGGGAGCAGAACCGGAGACTACTTTGTAGGCAAGCGTTAGAGCCTTGAATTTGATGCGGGCCGCCATAGGTAGCCAGTGTAGCTGGATGAGCAGCTGGGTAACATGTGCCCTTTTGGGTTGGTTGTAGATCAGGCGCGCCGCCGCGTTCTGGATCATCTGAAGTGGTTTCACTGCGCAGGCTGGGAGACCTGTCAGGAGGGCGTTGCAGTAGTCGAGTCGTGAGATGACTATTGACTGATCCAGAAGTTGGGTAGCATCTTGAGTCAAGTAAGTCCTGATTTTCCGTATGTTGTAGAGTGCGAAACGGCATGACCGGGCGACTGAGGCAACATGATCTGAGAAGTTTAGTTGGTTGTCGAGAACAACTCCTAGATTTTTTGCAGTCCTGGTAGGTGAAACAGACAGGGAGTCAAATTTGATGTTGATGTCGTGGTGTATGGTAGGTTTAGCTGGGAGGACCAGCAGTTCAGTCTTTGAGAGGTTCAGCTGGAGGTGGTGTGCCTTCATCCATGTTGCTATGTCTGAGAGGCAATCTGAGATCCGTGCTGAAACCAAGGGGTCATCAGGTGGAAAGGACAGATAGAGCTGTGTGTCGTCTGCATAGCAGTGGTATGAGAAGCCATGCGAACGGATAATCTGTCCCTAGGAGGTGGTGTAGATAGCAAAGAGAATATGAGGAAGATGCAGCAGTACAGTGGGGGCTTTGCCTATACTAAGCTGTGCCCAGGTCACATGAGCCCATCCACAGAGCTGTTGATTCCTGGGTAAACACGGTGAAGAGCCTTAATGTGGAAAAAGGTCGGTGCTGTTATAAATTCCTGTGTTTTCCAGACATTTAAATGTCTTTAAATAGGCATGCTGACACCACAGTTCTCCCCATAATCTTCCAGTCCTCTTGTGCACTATACGCTCAACTGTTCCTCTATTTGCACTGTGATAATACTGATGATAAAACGAGCAATATCCAAATGCTCACCTCAAGCAGCATAAGCCCTGATAATAACGACACAGAACTTCACACAAATCTACAGCTTCCTGAAGAACTGCAATGCAGCTAATGCTCAACTTTCTGTGCAACAGTGCACCACAACATCATGTGTGTATGTGGCATTGTGTATATAGAGTATATGTAAGTAAGTAAGTAAAGTAAAGTATACTTTATTGTCCCCAAGGGGAAATTTGTCTTGGGCTTCACGATCACTGCATCACACATACACAGCTCATACATAGGCAATTAAAACAATTAAAAAACAACAGTTACACATACAGCTCCACACCACCACAGTTACAAAAAAAAAACATCACCTATCATTGAGCATCTTTATGGCAGTTGGGATAAAGGAGTTTTTGTATTTATTTAATCTGCTGTTTAGTACTGTAAAGCGTCTACCTGAGGGTAGGAGGGCAAACTCCTCGTACAGGATGTGTGTGGGGTCTTCTACAATTTTCAGTGCCTCCCTGAGGACTGACTTTTGACCCTGGTCTGGATGATCTACAATCTTCAGGGCAGTTTTGACCAGACGCCCCAACTTGGACTTTAACTGAACTGTCAGATTGCCATACCAGGTCTGCATGCCATACTGTATCACGCTCTCTAAGATCATCTGGAAAAATAAAAACAAGAGCCCACTACTGACACCATACAGCCTCATTCTTTTCAGAAAATACATCCTCTGCTGGAGCTTAGAACAGAGACTTTCTATATGGACATGCCATGTGAGTGAGCAGTCCATAAAAACACCAAGGTATTTATATGAAGAGACCTGACGTATGGGAGTGTTATGGATGCACACTGGACTTGATTCAGAAACTGCTCTAGGGTCAAAGATCATTTCCTCAGTCTTCTATACATTCACAACTAGATGGTGAGCATCACACCAATCTACAAACTGCTTGATTTCTGAATGGTAAGATGCTGTGTCTTGATCCCTATATAATAGGCTCAAGATGGCAGTGTCATCTGAAAATGTAACAATGTAGTTATGAGGGTGTTTACTCACACAATCATTTGTGTAGATGGTATAGAGGACTATGGGGCCCCTGTGCTTATAGGCTTTAGTTGTGAGACTTCTTTATTGACTCTTACATACTGCATCCTATTTGTTAAGAATGAGTACCATTTAATAATGAAGGGGCTGACACCCATTTCCTTCAGAGTTTCTAGCAGTAAAAGGGCTGTATTGTATTAAACGCTGAACTAAAATCGATAAAAAGAAGACGTGCATAGGCCTTTGTGTCCTCAAGATGTTTAAGGACCAGGTGGGTGATGCTGCTTATAGCATCACCTGTGCTTCTGTGGCATTTGTAGGCAAACTGCCAGGGGTCGAGTTTTTGGCCTACCTGAGTTTTTAAAAGACAAACCATATATTTCTCAAAACATTTCATGACTATTCAAGTCAAAGCTATCGGTCTAAAATCATTATTTTCTGCAGGACAGGGCTTCGTAGGGACTGGGGTGATGGCTGTTTTTTCCAGAGGGCTGGAACAGTATGGGAGTCTAATGACCACTGGAAAATAGGACACCAGGCTGGGACAAGCTCCTCCGCACACGTTTTTAAGAGGCGGGCAGAGATGCCATCTGGCCCCATAACCTTCCTTATGCAAACCTGCTGGAATAGTGACTGTACCTTCAACCAGTCTACTTCATGTATGATATCACCACCTAGTGAGTCTAAAACTGACATGCATTTATCAGAAAAATCCTTGCTTTCAAATCTAAGAAAGAAGTAATTTAGTTCATTAGCCCTCTAATGATCATCAGGGGTAACTATATCCACTTTACTTGGTGTCATATTTGCCATTGACTTCATTGAGTCCCAGAGTTTCTTAGAGTCTATGTTTGAAAGGTGACTCTCCATTTGGTCCCTTTGACGACTTTTGGCTTTCCTGAGTAGCTGATTGAGTTCCTTTTGCACAGCTTTCAATCCAGCCCTATCTTTATCTCTGAATGCTGCCTTTTTCCTATTAATGCAGTATTTAATGTCTTTAGTTATGTAGGGCTTATTGTTTGGATAGACCACAATTTCTCTTTTATTAAGAACACTGTCTACGCAGTAGTTGATGTATGCTGTGATCGTATCTGTGGTCACATCCATGTCTGTATCATAAAAAACATCCCAGTCGGTGCACAAGAGACAGCCTTTAAGAGATTCTATCCCCTCCTCATTCCAAATAGTTACAGTTTTCACTTGGGGTTTGCTGCGTTTGAACATGGTTTTGTATGTTGGTATTAGGTGAACGATGTTATGGTCTGAGTTGGCCAGGGGAGGTTTGGGTTTGGCAACGTATGCATTGCTGATGTTACCATAGCATTTATCGAGAGTATGTGTATAGATGTTTTCTGGTGTGTATAATTTAATATTGTACATTTGAAAATTGAAAATGTGTCAATGGAGGAAGAAAGATCCAGCAGGATGGTGTGTTTGACACAGAGAGCATCTGCAGAGTAGCAAAGGCTTCTGCCGCTTCCCTAATTCAAGCTGAGTATATGTGTATTATATATTTGTGTATGTGTATAGTTATACATATTAACACATTAACTCAGGCATTCACAACCAGTAGGTTCTGTGGCGCTGCTTGGGTCATCCTAACAGTACTGACCAGTAGGCCCTCTGGCTTCATTTGGGTCATCCTAACAGTACTGACCAGTAGGCCCTCTGGCTTCATTTGGGTCATCCTAACAGTACTGACCAGTAGGCCCTCTGGCTTCATTTGGGTCATCCTAACGGTACTGACCAGTAGGTTCTGTGGCGCTGCTTGGGTCATCCTAACGGTACTGGCGTTATTGTGGTGTTCAGATCTCACTGACCTTCACCAAAAGCACAGAGTACTCTGATATTTTCAGAAGGCTGTTCAGGCTATATGGAGTAATCATGCAAGTAAAGGCCCATTGCTACTACATTGTTTACATTTAGTTCTATCTATTTAATAACAAAGTTGTAGAAAATACAATTGTTACAATACAACATATGAGTTCAATTTCAAAGTAAATCTGCAATTATGGTGGCCTATAAACATGGTAAACATATACATATATATGAATATATAAATACGCAAACAATTAGTAAAACATGACCATAATAAAACACATACCACATATATTTGTATAGAACACAACAGTAGGCATTGGTATACACAACAATGTCGACATAATCACCCATTATTATTTTTGAATGAAAAAAGTCAAACTGAACACAGAGTCATTGTCAGTGATAGTTGGAATGATACAGTAGTTGTTTTTCTCTGGTCAGTGATGGCTGTAGTCGTTGTCAGTGATGGCTGTAGTCGTTGTCAGTGATAGCTGGAATGATAGTTGTTTTTCCCTGGCCAGTGATCGCTGGAATGATGGTTGCTTTTGTCTGGCCAGTGATCGCTGGAATGATGGTTGCTTTTGTCTGGCCAGTGCATTGCTTTTGGTTTTGCTCTCTTCTCTTTTGACCCATCATCTCCTCTTGGCAGTACGATCAGAGGAAGTTTAATGAGTGGATCTTTGGTCAATGAGACACTCAGGACTGCCTGCAGGAACAGATGACCGGGTTAAAGCAAATCTTCTGGGCAGTTTAGATGCAGCTTGCATAATAGTCCGGCAGCCCAGAGAGTTTTGACCAAACGAAAAGAGTACCATTGAGCACAGGGGCGTCCAGGGGATGACCTCTCATATGCAGATACGGATGTCTGCCGGAGCCCCACAGCTGCAATTAGCCCCTGGGGATCTCAAAGAGGCCTGAAAAAATGTCTTCGATCAAACATTCAAAAGTACCATCTCAAACCAATCTGATATGAACAGGCAGGTCAGACAGAGTACTGAATGTCCCCTGCTAGACAAATTATCTGCTGTGAAGGGCCCCAAAAAAGGGCCCCTCAGATATGAAACCACCTTGAAATGAAAAAGCACATCCCACCGAACCTGAAAATCACCATGCCAGACAAATTACTTGCTGCAAAGGGCCTGCCAGACACCCCTCAAATGCGCAGTTTGTCTGCGGTAATATCTTACATAAAATGGTACTTCAACCAGTGCTGATTAATAAAGTGCTGTTGTGCTAATAAATAAGTTGCTGTGGCGTGCTGTCGGTGGAGTGGGTGCTCATGTTTATAGTAATTGCCACACCTGTAAATATACCTAATTCCCAGTGACGTGCCACACCCAGTGCAATACTCCCCCAAGTGGCTAAAATAAGTAATAACTAAATTAACCTAACTAAAGGTGGATATGGCTCCTACATCGTGGAAAAGTACATTTTTTCTCCCAAATTTATTTCAGAAAGTGAACCTTTCATATATTCTAGATTCATTAGATATAAAGTGAAATATTTAAAGCTATTTTTTGTTTTAATCTGGATGGTTACGGCTTACAGCTCATAAAAACAAAAAATCAGTATCTCGAAATATTAGAATAAAGAGGTTATAATCCACAAATGTCAACATTTGGAAAGAAATTAACTAATCTGACTAATTTGACTTATCTAAAATAGCTCTTTTATACAGTCAATACTTTGGTTGGGCTGCTTTTGCACAAATGACTGCATCAGTGTGATGCGTTATGGATGCAATCAGCTGTGGCACTGCTGAGGTGTTATGGAAGCCCATGCTGCTTTGATAGAGGCCTTAAGGTCATCTGTATTGTTGAGTCTGGTGTCTCAAATTTTCCTCTTGACAATAAACCATAGATCCTCTATAAGGTTCAGGTCAGACTAGTTGTCCGGCCAGTCAAGCACAGTAATACCATGGTAAGCAAACCAGTTACTAGCAGTTTTGCCATATTGTAACTTTTTGTATTGTGGTTTGCAATAAAGGTTATTGCCATTATTCTGTGTTCAGATTTTTTTTAATTCCATCTATTATATTTGTATTTTTGATAAGGCTTCATGTTATAGTGTAATGTTTATTGACGTCATTGTAAGTCGCTTTGGACAAAAGTGTCTGCTAAGAACCATAAGCATAAGCATGTAATAGCAAACACTCTTAAAACTAATGTGTTGAAAACAACTCAACTTGCGTTGTTTCTTAACACATCTCTATGTCCAGATAGGGACAACACATTCGTTTTAAGAGTGTAGTGTTTGTGGTTTGCTTGATATTTTTCCATTTCCATTTCTTTGCACCCCCTCCCTCTGACTGAGATGTTTGGCCAGATCCACTTACAAACTGCAGTCCTTCACACACACCCATCAAATGCACAAAAAATCACACTTTGGTTGAGGTGAAGTGTGTGTGTGTGTGTGTGTGTGTGTGTGTGTGAGTGAAAGAGAGTGTTTGTTTGTTGTATTTCTTGATAACTAACAGGTACAAACAGGTCACTCTAATGTTCTTCTTACCAAGAAACGAAGGGGGCTTTTCAGTCTGTGGTTGAGGAGTGTGAAATGCTTCTACTTAAATAAACATTACACTGTTTTATAAACTATTAGTGCAATTTAGGAGTACTCCAAGCAGTAGGATAAAATGCTTCGTCAATACAGCCCCAGATTCAGTTTTTATTTACAGTTTTACACAACATCCCTACTTTTATTGGTTTGTATCTTCTTATATCTTTCCTTCAGCGTCTCAGTCTTGTATTTTGCATTTTTCCTAATTTTTCTATGTAATGCATTAGTTTGATTTATCTTACTCTGTGAAGTTGAGCTGGCAATGAGTGAAAGAATATCATCACTAGTATTGATGTGCCATCTTTATCAAGTAGGCTGTGACAGTAAACTTGACCTTGAGATGACCTGCAGAGGGCACCAGAGGGCACCTGACCACAACGTTAGAGAAGCGTGACGTCACTTGTGCTATTTTTGGCTCTCCCCGTTTCAGTCATCTGAAGCAGAAACCACTAAAGATGTAATTCCCAGAGACATAAAACAAATGACATCAGTTGCGAATTATGCTGCTATTCAGTGGTTTCATTGAAGTTCACTGTAGTACTTCAATGTGTTTTATTATGGTCATGTTTTACTAATTGTTTGCGTATTTATATATTCATATTTAAGTGTAAGGCAAATCCATTTCTTGTGAGTAAAAGCTATGGCCCTTGGGGCCTTGTGATCTCAACTTCAGAGTTAAATAAATCAGTTTGCAATTTTGTTCTGCCAAAAAAAATAAACATAAATGAGTAGAGGTGTCTAATTTTTTGATATTTTATCTACCTCTAAATTGTGGTTTTCCACCTTTAAGTAGCATACCATTCCTAAACAATTCCAAATTAAGCTTACAGTATGTTGTTTTACAATTGTATTTAGTTTCATATTGTCAGTTTTACATTGTTGAACCTGGCCTGAATTTTTTTTAAAATGGATTTCACTTTTTTTAAATGCAATACAGTGATTTCTGAAGTGTCATTCTGACATACATCCTGACATTTTTTTTCTCTTTATTGTGATTTAATAAACTTTACAGACTTATTTATTCCTTCTGGAGTTAACAATGAACTTAAAGTCGATAAAGGATTTACTTTCCTCCAGAAGCTATCAAAAGGGACTTAATTATGCTATGGAGGGGTGTATTTAAAACACAATGTGACAAGCAGTTGTGGCGAGTAGCCGTGCAAATCACCGTGCAAAGACCACTGACGTTAATGCTAGCTAGCTAGCTAGTGGACGATTGATACTAGGATATGTTAGGTTACGTTATTATTTGATGTAGTAAGAATATAATAGTTGGTTAATGAGCATTTTCATCTTGGGATTTAACAGGGAACCTGTGCCCGCGTTGTTGGCTTAGTAGCCTACATTACGTCGAGCTGTTGCAAACGCGAGAGACGTCCTGTAGTAGCCTGGGTTTTCCCATGCTGCCTTACGTGCGATTTTATTCACGCTGCTAGGCAGCCTGGATTCCATGGAGCAAATTTTCGCTTCAGTTAGGGGACCAATCACAGAACGGAGGGAGGGCAGCAAGACGATGACGACACACCGAAGCCGTTATGAGCTACGTACAGACGCATTTGATAGACATTCGTAGCGCCCAATAAACGTCTCTGGGCATTCGTAAACCACGTTTCAAATTTTCAGGTTCGGTGGGATGTGCTTTTTCATTTCAAGGTGGTTTCATGTGGTACCTCCTTCGTTTGATCTAGGCCATATCTGGGGGGCTCTTTTTTGGGGCCCTTCGCAGTGGATAGACATCCTGACATCCTGCATATGAGAGGTCATCCCCTGGACGCCCCTGTGCTCAAATGTTGGTACTCTTTTCGTTTGGTCAAAAGGCTCTGGGCTGCCAGACTATAAGGTGCAGCTGTGTGTTGCTTGTTAAATTATGGTACTGTGATCTTATTCTGGTACAGCGCAGTGCAAAACCCTTCTGTCCAAAAGCTACACGCTTGTCCAAAAGCTACACGTTCGTCCAAAAGCTACACGTCTGTCAAAAAGCTACACGTTCGTCCAAAAGCTACACGTCTGTCTGTGGCTCATTCCTGTGCCATAACTCAGATTTTTGGACAGTATATTGGCAATATGTTGCGGTTGATTACACAACAACAAGTTAACTCACCTTGATCCTGTACTCTACCTTAAGGATGCGGCAGTTGAGGATAGACGGGGGGATTTCTGGAGGAATGGTCATTTTTTGGGTCACTGTCTCCCTTGTAGAAGACTCTAACGGCCGCGGCCATTTCTGTTTCAGGATATCATTGGTGGAAACCCGCCTCCTGCCTTGAGCGAAAAAGCTCTGCTTCTGGTATATGTAGAATTTGGGAATAACCTTGCGTGTTGAGCTGTTGACAATTTCTGTGACAACAGGCACTTCTTCTCCTGTTAGAAGATAACAGAGGTGTATGATTTAATTACGTTAAAGGTGCCATAGTAAGCTTTATGGCAGCCATTTTGAATGTAAGCATTTTTGAGAATTGTTATTAACAGAACATTTATTTTGATTGTTTATTCCTACCTTGGTGGTACCCCATTCTCTCAGTGAAGATATTCATGGCAATATTTCCAGAGGCAAAGAATGAGACCTCCTTGTCTTTGCTCCCGTACTGGGGGGTCTGCAACAGAACAAGACGTGTTAGAGACAGAGATAGATCCCAAATCTATGGGCTGAGGCCTCTGTTTCTAGGAAACAAAAAGTAACCCTTGATTCCAGGCTCATCAGGGCCATTCTTAAGCCCATGTATCCTTTTTATTTTCAAATATACACAGGAGAGATGTTAAATTAGCGCTAAAGCAGAGAGGTTCTACAGGAGAGATGTTAAATTAGTGCTACAGCAGAGATGTTAAATTAGCGCTAGATGTTAAATTAATGCTACAGGAGAGATGTTAAATTAGTGCTACAGGAGAGATGTTAAATTAGTGCTACAGGAGAGATGTTAAATTAGCGCTAGAGGTAACCCAGATAGCAATTTCCTTTGGGCCGGATCCGCATAAAAGCCTTTAGATCCGCCTGTAGCAGACATACGGTATCTGACTGTGGGCCAGGTCTGCTCCTGATACAGGTTTGAGCTCTGCTAGCAATGCTGTTTTATCACCGGTTTACAGATTTGTCCCAGGTCCAATTTCCGCAACTCAACTGGAAGTCAGGAGATGCTTTTAAAATACAAAACACTGATTTGGCCCAAACCTGTGATACGGATATGAGCCGAAGGACCATTTTTTCACAGCAGACCCAGGTGGTAATGATATTAATTAAGGCGCTGATTCTGCTAAATTGACTGTCCTTTCCCTACTTCATTGTCAACTGGCTGCTAAAGAAAAAAAAGTTATTTTGGAATGGCACAAATGTAGAAACCATGGGGGTGCACTATGTTCCCATGGCTACTTCATTTCTACAGTAAGGCTGGAAAAGAAGATATAGTTGGCTCAATATTGATCATATGTTCGTTTCATTATTTTTATTATTACCTAGCAGTGGTAAAAATAGTAAATTGTTGTTTGTGTCAGATCTAACAGTGCTATGATACAACCCCATATTCTTTCCACGCATGCAGAAGTCCAAGCAGTAACGTTAATCAAGGATCTTTGGTTTGCTCACTATCAATCTTTTGACATGATTTGCCAGCCTGGGGTTGGACTAGGACAGCCCAACTTTTCAAGGTAGGTTATCTGCTTTTTATCTCTGTTTTATTCAGAGACAACAACAAGCAACCGAGCGATTGATAACTTTAAGGTTATACTATTATTTTCCAGCAATATGGGCTACTACCTTAGCTTAAGCAAAACAGCCATCACAATAACTCTTTTGGAAAAAACATTGATAACGCTAACAGGATCACTGATGATAAAAAACGAGTGTAATTGTGACTACCTATTTTCAAAAAGGAATAAATGGCTAATGTTTATTTTGTGTTGTTTCAGATTGACCATGGAGATGACTGTGGAAGACAGCCTGAATATCGATGGGAACAGTGGAATTAACACGACTTAAACTTTGTCTGGGATTGCACTTCTACAGCCAGGTTGTTGAAAAAAAAAATAATTAGACACTTATGTGTAAAGTTTTTTTTCCCCCCCTCTTGTGTTTGTAGCCTAGCTTATGTTTATCAGTTGAGCTGTTGGGAAAACGTTACGAACTTTAGCCTGGGTGAACCTATAACGAACTGTTAGCAAATGTGTAGCAAACAGATTTTTCAGGATAATTAGGCCTAATTACCAATCACATTTCACATGTCAAATAAAGCCGGCTGATGTCTGATAAACGGGTCCGTACCACACACAATAAGCGGACCCGTATTGCATATGATAAGCAGATCTGGAGCGCGTCAGTAACACAGACTACCATACGGAACTGGGCCAGTCTTAGCCCTTATTGGTACCAGATCTTTCTTTTACTGTCTATGTACCAGATCCGTCAAACAGATCCAGACCAATTTTGGACCGATGTGCGTTTGGACGCCGGATCAGGTCCATTATGCAGATCCGTGCCGGACGTTGTGGTAGGTGTGGCCCAGTTCCGTCCCAGTGTTTGCTATCTGGGTGATTGTCACACAGCGGCTAATCAGCAACCAAGCCTGTTTACCGTCAAAAATCACTAACAAATCAACCTTAGTGGGCAAAAAACCTCACCAATAGAACAGCCTTCAAGAGCATTTGAAAGGGGTTATGAAGCAGGACCATTACACATCACAAAGTCTCTACACCATTTATTCTAGCAGTTCAAATCTGCCTATATCGGCCCATACAATAAACTCCATACCATGAGCTCTGGAGCGGCCATGTCTGCCTTTGAGACGAAGGTAAAGAGAGTCTTGGCTTTCTTCGCAACGGCCATAGATCTGTTAAGTTTGGCCAACAGCGTGTATCTGATTTTCCCATGGCAGCCTTTGAAGGACGACGGCATGTTTCTGCATAATGGGATATGCGTACATTTGAGAATCACGACCCGAGACACAGTTATTGATCTTCCCCTTGCATGTTACCTAGTGAAAAATCATTCTCTGATTATTTTATTATCATGTTGTGTATTAGTTTGGGTTCCATCATGTTATCATGCAGGTAAGTGAATAATCACACACACAGACACATTCGGTGGGTAAGTGAGTATCACACACACAGACACATTCGGTGGGTAAGTGAATATCACACACACAGACACATTCGGTGGGTAAGTGAGTAACTAATCACATACACAGACACATTCGGTGGGTAAGTGAGTAATCACACACACAGACACATTCGGTCCGTATAGACTTACTTGTTGGGGATCTGGAATGTGAACGGGTAAACGTGCCTTCCTGGTCCAAGTTTTAGAGCCCCTGTTGACGTGAGATAAAATATTAAGAGCGTCAAAGAGAGTGAGCTCTGTTGATGAAATAAATGAAGGTTATGGCTCTCTGGAGGCTAATCAGTGTTTTTATCACTGCAGCATCATATTGTTCCCTATGAATGAATATGGGTGACAATGATAATGTTGAAATGAGGCCCAGAGACAGGGCCCTTGGAATAGTCCTTACCCTTATTAGCACCTCAGCCATATAATTATATTTATGTCCAGAAGATCTCTACTGGACACTTAATTTTGGCGAATAAAGTTTTTCTGATTCTGAAGGTTAGAGTCGGTAGTATGAAGTTTAAAAATTTCTGAACAGAGTTTGTATTTAATAAACATTTCCATCCCATGCACTCTTCTCCTCACTGCCATCAGGTAGAAGGTGGTGCAGTATAACTGCCCGCACCTCCAGAATGGGGAGGAGCTTCTTCCCTCAAGCAGTCAGACTGTTAAGAGTGCGTCCATGAGAGGACCAGGCGGGGGTGACACATGCTACGTCACCGATTTTGATGAAACTTGGACAGTTTGAAGGGTCCACCTAAAAACTCAAAAAGCCAAAATAGTAAAAAATTTGAAACAACCCAGGGGGAGTTAGGACCGCCTCCTTGTTTTAGGCCAAAAAAACTCAAAAAAAGGCCCAAAATTGCATAAAATGTTGACATCCCTCCTGCTGTCAGATTTAAACACAGAAAAGTAACAATCCATGCCATCAAAGGTCCATCCAAGGTTAGTTTAAAACTGGAGTTACAAGGCGTAAGGTGTGACGGGTGTCAGTCCAGGACTGCACATGTCCACTATGTCACATGCTTTGTGGTGAATACCCAAAAAATAGCAATATTCAGACCTGAATATCTCCGATGAGCAACCTCCTTTTTTCAAAATTCTTTCTGCACATGAAAGGGCCATCTGTGGACTTCATAAATCAAAACAAAAATGCTCGGCCTTTTTATTATCTACTTCATCTACTTCAATGATTGGTTGAAAATAATGCTTAGGTCATTTATGGTGGACAAATGGAGATATATTATCATCAATCATGTCTGCTGATCAAATCCAAGCTACATTTAATGTCCTGAGTGTAATATATTCCTTAAGGTAGCTCAAAATGATATCATCGGGTGACATACACCAGTATACCCGTAGGTCTAATTTTTGCAAATGTGATATCTCCAACATATCTCTGGGCTAGAAACAGTCATTTGGACTCAAATAATAACTTGTAAAATTTTGATAGTCAAAGGTCAAGGTCACTGTGACCTTATGTACATCCCATTGTGGTGAATAAACCTCTAAAAATCCCTGACATAATTGCAAATGTGATACAAACATTCACACTGGCCCTTTCTGAAACCAATCCCTACCAACTCCCCTAAGTTACGGTGTGCACTCAGGTGGGAATCACCCTTACAGCTAAATCGAGTTCTCCATGTAAATGGGAAAATGTTGGAGTTCTTTTATCACTTTTGGGTGCTATAGGCTAGTTGGAACTGCTAACAGTGAGTGCTTCAGACTGAGGTACTGCACACACACAGATGAGAAGGGGTATGTATCATCTTATCTAACTCTGGCAGAGACAATAAGATAATTTCCCAAAATGTTGGCGTGTTCCTTTAACACTTGGTTAGGAGTGCAAGTGGCTAGGGAGAGAGTGTAGCTAGTTTCGGAAAGGGCCTTTCTCTCACAGATAACAAATGAATTTGAATTTGATGGTCAAAGGTCATAGGTCAGGGTCATTGTGACCTCACATTCTTGTGAGGAATGCCTATAGGAAGTTTTTTTTTTCTTTCAAATTCGACACACACAGTCACTTACACTCAAAGATGAGTTATGATAACTGATTCGATTTGAGTGGTCAATGTTACTGTGACCTCTCAAAAAAACAACATGGGCCTACTGTATTTTTACAATATCCTGGAAACACCTTGAGGGAGTTATTTCAAATTTAGCACAACAGGCCCTGTACACACATAACCAGATATTTTATGTTTGGGTCTTTCGTCCACAAATAAACAGTGTTTTAGCCCACACAGATATTTTTTTTAAAACCTTCTAAAGAGAATGCTGGTTTACTTGGATCTGTGGACATCCAAAATGGAGATTTTTACAAACAAGTATATACGTATATATACTCTTTTGATCCCGTGAGGGAAATTTGGTCTCTGCATTTATCCCAAGTGAACACACATAACAGTGAGGTGAAGCACACACTAATCCCGACACAGTGAGCTGCCTGCTACAGCGGCGCTCGGGGAGCAGTGAGGGGTTAGGTGTCTTGCTCAAGAGCACTTCAGCCGTTCCTACTGGTCAGGGTTCGAACCGGCAACCCTTCGGTTACAAGGCCGAAGCACTAACCAGTAGGCCACGGCTGCCCCCGTAGACAAGGACATGATGGTTACCCCGTGGACAAGGACATGATGATTACTATGGATGGGTATTGGGTGTTCGTATATAGCAAGTCAGTCAGTACTCTCCTGGGCTTTACTTGTTTTGTAGCCTACTGTACCTCGATGTCCATCCATCGTAAAAACATGTCTGTAGACCCTGCTTATTAGTACAAGTTGTTTTAAAGCAGAGACTCTGATATGGTATAACCACCTAGCTTCATGTTAGGGTTTTTGTTAATCGATTGACAGCCCTAGTTAAAACCATTTATCACATGAAAAATAACAATGTTATTATCATCATGTGATAATAACAATAATAACAATACTCTGTGTTTCCAGGATATCATGTTCAAGTTGTAAAAATATTTTTTAGTGAATAGTGAAATAGTTCACAAATATAATCAGCCACAAAACTTCTGTTAGACTTTTTTTGAGGACGGTCACTGAAAGGAGCTGTAACAAATATCAGAGGCTGCTGAAAAGGCAAGCCAATGGCTATGGCACTCACATGCTATTTGGGGTCATGTTGTAACCTGAATTGACTCTGAGATGCTGCTGCTGTGTTTCTGGAGTGGTAGTTGTTGGTGCCTACATCAAGGGCTTGCGTGTCGGCTGTGTATGTTATTGATCAGATCACAAGTGTCCACAGTAATGAAGAGGAATGACTGGAGAATTTATGATATTGCTTGGTATGTTGGTATGTTGCTGATCGGATCATAAATGGCCATAGCAACAAACAGGAATGACTGAAGAATTTGTGACAATGGTTGGTAGTTGGTATATAAATATTTGTTGGTATTTGTTGGTGTCTGCATCAAAGGCTTGCGGTTTGACTGGGTATGTTAATGATCAGATAATAAACCACCAAAGCAATGAAGAGGATTGACTGAAGAATGTGTAAGTATTTGTGGTTGCCCACATCAAGGGCTTACAGTTGGTTTGGTTATGTTGCTGATTGGATCAGAAACTGTGGGAGCAAAGAAGGGGAATGACCAAAGACTTTGGTGGTACTTCTTGGTGCCCTCATTAAGGGTTGGTGTTTTGTTTGTTGTATAGTTGCTGATGGGATCATAAATGGCCACAGCAAAAAAGATGATTAACTGAAGAATTTGTTGGTATTTGTGGGTGCCCACATCAAGGGACTGCAGTTTGCTTGGCTGTGTTGCTGATCGGATCATAAACGGCCACAGCAAAGAAGACAAATTACCAAAAAATGTGTCGGTATTGGTTGGTAGACAATGACGACGATATGTTGGAGATATCACATTTGCAAATATTGGACCTACGGGTATACTGGTGTATGTCACCCAATGATGTCATTTTGAGCTACCTTAAGGAATATATTGCACTTAGGACATTAAATCTAGCTTGGATTTGATCAGTAGACATGATTGATGATAAATATATCTCCATTTGTCCACCATAAATGACCTAAACATTATGTTTCAACCAATCATTGAAATAGATATGTATTTGAAATCACTGGCTGGATCACACTATTTAGGCGGTTACAGCAAAAAAAAGTAACAAAAAGGCCGAGCATTTTTCTTTTCATTTATGAAGTCCACAGATTGCCCTTTCATGTGCAGAAAGAATTTTGAAAAAAGGAGGTTGCTCATCGGAGATATTCAGGTCTGAATATTGCTATTTTTTGGGTATTCGCCAAAAGGCATGTGACATAGTGGATACGTGCAGTCCTGGACTGACACCAGTCACACCTTACGCCTTGTAACTCCAGTTTTAAAGGAATTATCCGGAGTAAAATGCACTTTAGATCGATTTACGGATGATTGGGGGTACATACGTTGAGTTGACATCAAAATCATGTCATTCGGATGTGTTTTGAAAAAGTTTGATGGTACCGTTTTCAGTCACAACTCGTAGCCTGGAAGTCAGCGGGGCATTTCAATTGCGCAGCTACAAAACGCTATTTGTATACCTCTTCTACAGTTCCAAACAACATAACACTTACGTGGTAGTGAGTATAGGGTTCGTAAAGCCAAACCGAAGTATCCCGAGGTCTTTATGTGGTCGAATAGAGAGTCTAGAATGAATTTCATCAAGCCAGTACCTTTCCGGAAATGTTGCCATCTTTGCTGTAGGAGTCTTATTGCTGAGTGTGTTGTAACACGCTCTGGAAATTCACAATTTCGTCGCCGTTTAAAAAAAAAAAAAAAAACATAGTCCAGTCCATACAACTTCATTTCAATTTCGAAAGAAATACTGGACTATGTTTTTTTTTTTTTTTTTAAAAACGGCGACGAAATTTTGAATTTCCAGAGCGTGTTACAACACACTCATCAATAAGACTCCTACGGACTTTCCCCTGAAGGTGGCGGCAAATATGGCAAAATTTCCGGAAAGGTACTGGCTTGATGAAATTCATTCTGGACTATCTATTCGACCACATAAAGACCTTGGGATACTTCGGTTTGGCTTAAGGGACCCTCTACTCACTACCACGTAAGTGTTATGTTGTTTGGAACTGTAGAAGAGGTATAAAAATAGCGTTTTGTAGCGGCGCAATTGAAATGCCCCGCTGACTTCCAGGCTACGAGTTGTGACTGAAAACGGTACCATCAAACTTTCTCAAAACACATCCGAATTACATGATTTTGATGTCAACTCAACGTATGTACCCCCAATCATCCGTAAATCGATCTAAAGTGCATTTTACTCCGGATAATTCCTTTAAACTAACCTTGGATGGACCTTTGATGGCATGGATTGTTACTTTTCTGTGTTTAAATCTGACAGCAGGAGGGATGTCAACATTTTATGCAATTTTGGGCCTTTTTTTTTAGGTTTTTTGGCCTAAAACAAGGACGGGGGCCTAACTCACCCTGGGTTGTTTCAAATTTTGTACTTTTTTGGCTTTTTGAGTTTTTAGGTGGACCCTTCAAACTGTCCAAGTTTCATCAAAATCGGTGACGTAGCATGTGTCACCCCCGCCTGGTCCTCTCATGGACACACTCTTAAACAATAAAACATGATGCAAATGTTTCACACTGAACTGAAATGCACTCCTGCACGTTTCTCTGCTGCTCTATATATTCTACCTCCACCTCACTGTGAACTATACAGTAACAGCTCTGCTACAAGTCTACTGATGCCCTGTCATTTGTTGTCTGTGCTGTCCCTTGTCTGTTTTAATGCTCTATTTTAAGCAGTAACTGCACTTCATGTATATCTATAATGTGTGTGCACTGCATGTAGCTAAATGTCTCAAATGTCTTTTTATATATTTTAAATGTAACCCCACCATGGTGGAACGTTGTTTCATCTCACTATGTGCAGTGTGTGGTTGAAATGACAATAAAACCCACTTGACTTGACGACATTTTGTGTAGGCTACATAGAAGCAATCTTAAATATTTCACTTAAACTTACCATGCAAAGTAATGTCAATGCATTCATATTGTTGTTAAGGAGAGTAAGACTTTTCTGAGTGACATGTATTCTTATTTCAGGGAGAGAGACCTCATACCAGTGAAAAATATTAGCCTACCATCAGAGCTCTGGCCCTCCTTCAGTAGGTACTGCTCCTGGGAAAAGTATTTCTCTTTATCATAATACACCACAGTGGTTTCATGGTAGTGTTCAGTCCAGAGGACCTTAGCTTTCCCCTTTGCCTTGAGAGTTAGCGACTGGATCCTTGTTTGACTTGAAACCTCTACAGTAACTCGTCCACTTATGTAGTCCCCATTGGAAAAAATGTTGCGTTGATTGATTGCATCGTAATCAACAGAGATGCTTTGGATTCCCATGATCTCCCCCCCTGAAAACTACAAACGTGTGTGACTCGGCTTGACGTTGTTCCTCAAAACCAATCCCCCCTTCTGGTACCTCCACACCAGCGCGACACATTTCTACAGACCAACAGCTGCCAAACCTGATTAACCAGTTAAATCACAATAAGCATGTCAGTGTGACTCATCATGCTAACCTATCACAAGACTCTTACTGTTACTGCTTATGCCCAACATGGAAATATCTAATCGCGGTCTCGCTTTGACAGCATAATCACTTCTGCTATTTCACCAGCTTTCATCAATAATTAATTGGGGCCTTCGACATATATATAGCTATAATATTTTATTTATATAAATATAAAAATATACGCTATAACCTCCATTATATATATTTTTTTTCACTTTTATCACTTTTTTTTGTTTTCCAGGTAATTTAATTGGAACATTAACTGGGTTATTGTTATTTGATATATCTTTACACAATCAAAACAACACAACTGTATTAATGTTACCCGAAATATACAATGAAATATCATGACTTATTAATGTTTTAATATTTACAATTACATATCATGACTTATTCATGTTTTAATATATACAATTAAATCATGACTTATTAATGTTTTTAAAAATGGAGATATAGCGTTTTGGAACCAAACTCTTTATATACTCTACTGGTCAAGGGTGTGCTTACATAAATGCAAAAGAGTTCTCTTTATATACTCTACTGGTCAAGGGTGTGCTTACATAAATGCAAAACAGTTCTCCAATGTGTTCTCAGTTGGCCATTTAAAATGATATCAGGAACATTGGATGAATAGTTGCTGATAATGGACAATGTAAATATTGCATTAAAGATCAGCCATTTCTTTCTACAACAGTCAAGAACCCTTTTGCAATTATGTAAGCACATAATGTAATCTGAAAACTGTTGCCTTGACTAAAAAATACAATGCAACTGATTTCAGCTGGTATTCTGTCTATAATGGAGTGGAATGGAAATTTCTAAGTGACCCCAAAACGTTCGTAGTGTATATCGTAGTATACTGGTAGAGTATATAGTAGTATACTGGTAGAGTCACATTCAGCAAACGGTTTCTCTGGGAAGACTGAAGAGAGGGGTGAGCAACCTCTCTGGTGTGTTTTGTTTGGTCCTTGGTTAAAATATAATGTACATTGTTTCGGACAAAAGTGTTTGCCAAGAAATTTAAATAAACATAAAAATAAACAAATGTGATATCTTGCATAATCGCTGATCACACCTTTAAAAGCAATTATGGAATGAGCCAAAGCACAGCAAATTACACACTAAAGGATACACTAAATGTTTATAAGTGGAATATTTGTACATTATAAGGAGGCACTTGGAGGCCACAGGTAGAAATGTGTGTGGGTGTCAACCTTTCCTGATAGTCTGCATTCCACTTCCCATCACATTCTCCTCGTGACCATGACTGACTCTCTCCATGACTGCTGTGGGACCATAGCCTGGGTGTGGGTGGACCTAGACAAACCTGTTAGCACATTTGAATTTGAAGGGTCCCTAGACCCATTCTCAATATCAATTGAGATTTAAGCAACAATATGTTACCCAGGCTGTGCAACCATACAGTATATAACTTAAAATACGTATTCTGTAAATATCTTCTGATAAATCCAGTTATTGTACAGTATAATGCCAGCCATGCAAGTTCCATATTACTGTAAAACAGAAAAGTAACTTTGTAGGTGTCCTGATATACAGAATTAATATCACCCTATACCAGCCAATCAGAAAAGACTATTTCTTGTTTCCAGGGTATGTGTTTCCTATGGAAATGTATGGACCTGCTGCCAGAATTGCTTGGCGGAGTTGTTACAGCCACGTACAGCACCCTCCACAGTAAAGCTGAGCACAGACAACATCCAACCAGGATGCACGTTTAAACAGAGAAAACAAAATACCCAATAAAAAAATTAAGATTTTTTTTAAAGTACAATGGAAATCAGCCAAGTTCCATCTGGAAATGTTTAATTGGGGTCTGGCTTTGACAGCATAATTAGTTCTGGCATCTCACCAGCAGGGGGCCAGCTGATTGAAGCTACCTTGTTAAAGCCTGCCCCGGGTGCTTGCTCTTTTCTCATACAAAAATTAGAGACCCTTTCTAGTTACGGATTAGAGTCAAGACCTCCACCTGTTGTAGCTTTGTCGGATAAGTATATATTTTTGCATCAGCTCTTTTATGTATAGTACTAGCAACTCTCAGACAGTCATTTCATACTTTCCCAACACCTTACATAACCAAAAGCTGGCTGCAATACAGCACTTTTCTGCATATTTCTGATGTAATCCATCCACCATTATAGAGTGTGTCTATCTGATTCATCTGGCTTTTGTTATTGCATGAAATGATAATAGTATGCCATGATAAGATGTTATGATTAAGTATATGGGAATACACATGATCAAACACTGAGGTGGGCCCATGTGACTGTGGTGTACATTTCCATATGAATGACTCTTTTATAACCTTATTGTCCATTTGTCATCATTTGCTAGTTTAGACCAGTATCCAATCCATCATGAGAGCTTTAACTGGAGTGCAACATTACAATACAACACAGTACAGTGCTGCCCCCTAGTGGCTGATCAAACCATCACAAGCAAAAGTATATTACAGTAAGTGGTTGTAGTTTGACTCCCATATAAAACTTCCATTGAACTGTTGGCTTCTCTTCAATATTCAAGATGATATTGTTACCATACAATGCAATACCATGTTAATAACCATCAAAATGTGAATATGAGCCTGAATATGACCAGTAGCCTATGATCTATCTGCTAAAGCAGCACTTTGATTTAACCAGTGAACTGCATAACTCTGCACATTACACAAAGTAATAAAGCTTGTACTGTCCACAAAATCACCAGCCATATTAGCCATTTACACAACTACAGCTAATATATTAGCAATTTACACAACTACAGCTAATATATTAACAACTACAGCTAATATATTAGCCATTTACACAACTACAGCTAATATATTAGCCATTTACACAACTACAGCTAATTCGATATCATACATAGTACAACATGCTTAGTGCAATGCTCCATCCTGAAAAGATAAGACTTACCAAAAAGTAAAGTGCAATTTCCTGAGATAGACATACCTTTGTGTACATTGGACCTTTGCATTTTTTTCTATAGGCTACTGGAGTATGTCCATCTCAGGAAATTGCACTTTACTTTTTTGTAAGTCTTATCTTTTCAAAATGGAGTGTACACAAAGGTTTCAGAGTACACAAAGGTATACAAGAACACAAGTGTGTATGTGTGTATGTGTGTGTGTGTGTGTGTGTGGGGGGGGGACTACCGGCACGGTCCTGGTTGAGAGTCTGTCTGGCTTTGGAAAAGAAGCTCTTTCTCATTCTCGCAGTGTTGGCCTTCAGGAACCTTAGCAGTGACCAGTCCAGACCTTAGCAGTAACCAGTCCAGACCTTAGCAGTAACCAGTCCAGACCAGCAGTGACCAGTCCAGACCTTAGCAGTGACCAGTCCATTGTTTGGGTGACTGGGGTCCTTTATGATCTTCCTGGTTCTGGTCTGGCACTAATATATTAATGATAATCACCAGCCATATTAGCATTTACACAATGCAATCGTTATTACTGTAAATGGATAAATTGTTTGACTGCATCTCCCGTGGTATTTCTCAGATTTCAGGTAAAATTGGGTTACTGAAATTTTTAAAAATTAAAAATTGAACTAATTGGTGTACATCAAATTATCAGTCCATTTGATAGGAGTAACCTTGTGAGCTTGGTTAAGACAATAACAGGAGAATTTATGTATTTTTGCCATTTTCCTGGTCAGGTGAATGTGTAATTACCACCACAGCGCCTAATATATACACTTATAATATATGTACATTTTAAAGATGAAATGATAAATCAGTGCTTTTACAACCTTTTATAGTTTCACATGAAGTCTAATTTATCTTGAACTTATTAGAATTGTTGAATTTTACTTGCCACATGAGTTAAAGTCGTTTAAGTATGTTATTTTTTGATTCATCATTCGACCCTGGCTTGGAATATACATTTATTTGAAATAAATACCATAACAAATCTGTGGCAATTTGGACTGTCCAACATTGTCGAAAATATCTAATTGTTGTCATTTATTGTAGCCTAATTTATACATAATCTTTTGGCAAAAATAATGCATGGTGATTACATTGAGGTTCTGGTAATAACATTTGTTGCGGTGATGACAAATCACCGGTCATAACCTATTGCAATGTTTATAATTTAGGTGCCCAAGTTTTAAGTGATTTTGAGCAAAAAAAAAAAAAAAACTTAAAAAAGATTAATGTATGTAATGTAGGCCTATCTGCACAAATGCCATCACCAACTCAGTCGTCACTACCAATACATTTCAAGCTATAATGTGCTGGTAATGACTGTGCTGGTAATGACTATAATGTGGCAATGTGTTAAAGGAGAAGTTCGGTGTGAAATTGACCTTAGCTGTACTGAAAGATGTTGCCGAGTACTCACATGTGTCCAATAGGCACCTTCGCTCACCCCCTAGCATTCCAAATTACGCCGTTTTTAGCCGAGTAGCTGTGGGGGCATAGCGTAGCCTATGCAACTAAATCGCTATTTTTACACCATTAAAAAGGTTCCAAGTAACTCCACACTGCATTGGTAGACTTCTGAGGGTCTTGGAACCTTTTTAATTGTGTAAAAATAGCGATTTAGCTGCATAGGCTACGCTATGCCCCCCACAGCTACTTGGCTAAAAACGGCGTAATTCGGAATGCTAGGGGGTGAGCGAAGGTGCCTATTGGACACATGTAAGTACTCGGCAACATCTTTCAGTACAGCTAAGGTCAATTTCACACCGAACTTCTCCTTTAAGGATGACATTTATGCTGAAAAACTACCCTGACAAGCAAAGATGATGCCCAAGCAATTCTAGCTAGCTTTCTTCATGTGATGTACACCATTTTAACTATTGAAGTGATTTTAAAAAACAAAAAATATTAAAAAAAATACAGAAATACAAAGGTTATGGTATGCATAATAAGCAGAGATGGCGGTAACTCCACTGAAATTATTTTGAAACTAAAGTAACGAGCCAGTTTTGTAAAATGGAAGGAGTAGAAAGTAGCCTAGCCTAGGCTATCGATATTCGTGTTAAAATGTAAGGAGTAAAGGTAAAAAGTCGCCTCAAAAATAAATAGTAAGTAAAGTAAAAATATCTGAAAAATCAATTTGAGTACAGTAACGAATTTGTACTTCGTTACTTCCCATCTCTGATAATAAGTGTATGCCGAAAACGATGGATAGAGTAGAATTTCTTTTTTTTGGACATGAAGGCATCAATCTTTCTGCTTGACACCCATATATTCTGTGATATTAGGTTACCATAGCTACAATTTTTTGATTAAAAAAAGGGCTTTTATGATGAATGTGTTGGTAACGGCTACACCATGGGACAGGTATTAAATTAAGCGAAATAAAGTACATATACAGTTATGTATATAACTGTACAAGTACATACAGTTAATTAGTTCAGGTAACATTTAACTATGCATGTTTTTTTTATTCAATTGTGATAGGCTAAATAATGTTTGAGATGGCACGACATTACGGAAAAGGTTGCGGACAACACCAAAATACAGATATTGTAGCCTACCAACACCAATTAAATATGTGAAAATCATGAGTAAGCAACCATTAAAAAGTCTAGGCTTGTTTTTGTTTACTAATTAGTGGTGCTAAACATTAGATTGAATGCGTTTTTAATAGAATTACACCCTGTGGACAGACCCGAATTCTGGGAAATAATGTTGAGTCGAGGCGTCCAAAGATTGAAACCAATGCAATACAATTACAGGGGGAGCTGCTTAGTTTTTGGATGAGTGTGCTGAGGTGAAGAAGTCATAGGCCTACTAGACATATGCTCCTGGGAACAGCCTCTTAGTCAAACAGTCTCAAACTCAAACACCTGTTTGTGCAAACAGGATATGGAGAAATGTTCAGCTCTGGGAGGACATGAGGGGAATCAAGTGAAGAACACACTTAACACAGCCTACTATGCAGGCTGTATGCATGGAGACAATTAGGCTGTTTGCTCTTCCAGATTTGTCCATTAAGTATGCTATAAGCTATAGGCTACTGTAGGCTACCACACATCCAATGTATTCTTTCTTCAGGGCAGCCCCTGTAAAGTCTCTGAGCAACAGTTCAAAGGCGGTTTTTTAGGGCTACCGCACGAAAACCTTGTACGATGACAGGATGACACTCAATTGGCTAAAGACCATAGCGCCATGGGAGGGCGGTTCTATGTTGAGCAGCGCTTAGTCCTTCGCATCACCACCAATAGGAGCGGGTTATTACCACCCCCAGCGTAGACAGTATGAAATAGTCTAAGCTTTTGGCGGTGATGGGATAAACAGCTAACAAGGCAGAAGATTACGGACCATTGTATTGTTGTCTCCGCTTTCGTACTCCTCAGGCACATATAGAAGAAAGGACATAGACAAGTGAGTATTTTGCCTCAACTGTTGTTTCTTATTTATATGCTAGACTATTTACTGTAAGTCTATATGAGGCTATTGTCATGCACATGCCTGTGAGATCCACCAGCGCGATGCACCGAGCAGCATCCGGATCATCATTGCTGTCAAGTGTAGCGACGAGGCGGTCCTGATGAGCTGGTGTAGGCTAGGATGTATTGCCTAGTCCTAACGTTAATACACCTGTCGTGACGTTACATTTCCGTTTATTCCCTCCTCGTTAGGGTAAGTAATGTCGGTGTGTTTTCTTGCCTTCAGTCGTCTGTCACCATGCTGATTTCCGTCGGTTTCAACAGGATACTCAGGAGGCTAGACTACCCACATCATGCTCGCTTGCATTGTCTCTATCGTAGCCTAATCCGCGACGAGTAGGCACGTGGGTCGCTATTATCAGTCAAATAAAGCTATTCTGCATTAAGCACACTAATGGTATTAGCATGTTAAGAAAAAGCCGACATATAGCACTGCATATTGATATTATCGTGTTAAATGTCCGTCAGTCTAGTGTCGTTTAGATGCCTTATGTTATTATAGATGCATAATTTGTTATTGTAAAATGTTTGGGAAAAAATGCCTTGCCCACTTAATGAAAATAGCTAGCATCAGGGTGTGTCAATTCATGACTGTTTGGGGTGGGGGGGATACCTGACACGAGATTCCAATGGCAGTGTTATGTGGAGGTGGACAACTATTCAGCTGAAGGACAATGGCAGTTTCCTCTGAAATCGGTGATTTGATGTTGATGTGGTTTTATAATATAGGAGGACTAAGCCTTACGTAGCCTACATCAGTAGCCTAGGAGGTCTAGGAGTGGCTCGCATGGTGCTACATTGATGCAGCATTCTAAGCCTACTGAACATTTAGGTGCAAGGTGTTGATACTCATGTGGATTCAGTCGACCTCCAAGAGGTTTTCATTTCAGGTAACAAATTCCAAGAATCCTAAAAAACCTCATATTAACATCTGGAGTAACTTTCACTCATTAACGATAGGAATAGGTTATCCAACGTGAGTTAGGCTATATTCTGAGTTTTACCATCTGAATGTTTTGCATGAGGATGACACAGTTACTCAACAACCTTTTAGGATGAGTTTCCAGAAAAGCAAACTGTTGCTATGACAAGTAGCCCAGTGATGGCACAAGCAGGCAAGCTGTGTGCAAGATGCGGGCAGCAAGGCTATTGGCTCACTTCCTCCCAGAGGAGCTGAGTGATGTGTCGAGTGAGTAGCATGTGACTTATTCATGTATGATGCACAGTAATCTCTTGTGTGTGCTTGTTCTGAGTAAAGCATCTCTGACCCTACCCTTAACCTCCCATATCAACACTAACACAAAGATCAACACTTAAAGCTGCAATGACCCCTAATCCCCCAGACTATGAGGCATCGTTGGTGTTCTCCTGGTGTGATGGGTGAAACCAATAAAGATCACCTTCCCTCATGAGCACCCCCCCCCCCCCACACACACACACACACCCCTTAGTGGTGTGTTCCATCTGGTTGGGACATAAGGTCATCCTATAGGCACATTTGAGGTCAGGGCAGGCTTTAATGTTGTGAGCGGAGGACGCACGCTGCCATATCCCATACAAATTAACAGCAATGTATGGACTGTTCCAGTTGGTCAAAGTAGAGTGAAATCAGCAAATCACTTTTCATTCTGTGCTAAACCTGTTTTCACAGGGCTGTTGTGCAGTCTCTGTGCTAACCCTGTTTTCACAGGGCTGTTGTGAAGTCTCTGTGCTAACCCTGTTTTCACAGGGCTGTTGTGAAGTCTCTGGGCTGTCCCAGGCGGCCGGTTGTGGCCATCCTTTAAGTAGATCCCTGGTCCCTGAATCAGCTTCTGTTTCTGCTTAGAGAAAAGCCCTCTGTGCGCGGGCAGTGGAGAGCCGGATATTATCAGCCGTCCTACAGCTGGTTCAGATGGAGGCTTCACTCCCTGATCCCTCACAGATGCCACACAACATAATGCCCAAATGCCAACGTGTTCATTGATAGTTCAGAGGTCATGGTTTCTAGTTTTTTTTCTTTTTTCTGATTTTCCATAATTCTCGCTTTGGTTATATTGTCTGGTGCAATCTCTCTCTCTCTCTCTCTCTCTCTCTCTCTCTTCTTACTCCCTGTCTCTCTCTCTCTCTCCCTCTCTCTCTCTCCCTCTCTTCCTGTCTCTTCTGTTCAGTATTAGCTGGGAGGTTGCTGCTAATAGTGGTTGGGTAGGAGGATTATGGTGTGGGCTTGTGACATTAAGTGACTCAGCCATTTCTGCTGTCTGCTGTCTGGGTGGAGGAGAGTGTGCATCAGGCCTCATTCCTCTCTGCTGTCTGGGTGGAGGAGAGTGTGCATCAGGCCTCTTTGCTGTCTGGGTGGAGGAGAGTATGCATCAGGCCTCAGTCCAGTTTAACACAGGTCTATCCTTCCTGTGAATGGATGGTGCTTGCACTCTTGCTTTTCATATTGGAGTCTGTACATGTGTGAGTGGGTCTGAGCATGCTCACAGTGGGCCTGAGGAGTGGTGCATTTCAGATACAGCATTTCAGAGAAGGAACTACATTGCAAAATGCACTTTGGACTAGTAAGGGTTATAGTGGGGAAATAGGCTAGAGTTTGCTAGGGCTAGAAATCATGACCTAATGGAAGATGAACACTTGAAGAACTGCAGCTTGTAGGGCGTACCAACAAAATGTTTGTTTAATTTACAGCTGTTGTCAATGAAAGTTCATTAGAAAACAAAGGCCCTGTTTACATTTGTTTTTAGAATGTCTCTATTGGGTGACCTGCTGAGACACATCACGGTTTACCTGTGTTACCTGTGTACCTTGTGTTTAGACTCTGCTATTGCCATCATGTGTTTAGACTCTGCTATTGCCATCATGTGTTTAGACTCTGCTATTGCCATCATGTGTTTAGACTCTGCTATTGCCATCATTACATTCATCAGAACTACCATTGTCACGGAGGCAGAACACATTAGTGTTAACACTACAAAAGATATGTACGTGCAACACACACATATAAATATATGAACACATAGTGTTTACACTACAACAGATATGTACGTATACAACACATACACATATGAACACATAGTGTTTACACTACAACAGATATGTACGTATACAACACATACACATATGAACACATAGTGTTTACACTACAACAGATATGTACTGTACGTATACAACACATACACATATAAATATATCAACACATAGTGTTTACACTACAACAGATATGTACGTATACAACACACACACATATAAATATATGAACACATAGTGTTTACACTACAACAGATATGTACGTATACAACACATACAACACATACACATATGAACACATAGTGTTTACACTACAACAGATATGTACGTATACAACATATACACATATGAACACAGTGTTTACACTACAGAAGATATGTACGTATACAACATATACACATATGAACACAGTGTTTACACTACAGAAGATATGTACGTATACAACACATACACATATGAACACAGTGTTTACACTACAGAAGATATGTACGTATACAACAAATACACATATGAACACAGTGTTTACACTACAGAAGATATGTACGTATACAACACATACACATATGAACACAGTGTTTACACTACAGAAGATATGTGGTCAAATGTGTCTCAGATCACCTCGCCAAGTGGAAACACCATGGATCGGATCACAGTGCATCTTGGTGATTGTTTGCACTTGTGTTTAGAACTGACCACTTGTGATTGGATCACCCAAAACACATTTAAAAAACAAATATAAACAGGGTCAAAGTGTGCTCCATAAGCCTAATGATCAGCTGCAGTAGTTTTTCTTATGTGAACCACCTGATCATGGGATAATCCTGGGACACCCATGCACTGCAGATGTGGTGTTTGCGTGTGTGTGCGTGTGTGTGTGCGTGCGTGTGTGTGTGTGCGTGCGTGTGTACATCATATGTCAGCTATGACTGTCTACTTGCTCTTAGTGTACAAACTTCCTCAGCAGTGAGGGTTAGAACCGCCTCTCTCACACTTGTACACTGATAAGAACATGAGGGGCTACTGAGCAACTGTGTTAAGGAGCTGAACTGAGCAACTGTGTTAAGGAGCTGAACTGAGCAACTGTGTTAAGGAGCTGAACTGAGCAACTGTGTTAAGGAGATGAACTGAGCAACTGTGTTAAGGAAATGAACTGAGCAACTGTGTTAAGGAGATCAGGGGCTACTGAGCAACTGTGTTAAGGAGATGAACTGAGCAACTGAGTTAAGGAAATGAACTGAGCAACTGTGTTAAGGAGATCAGGGGCTACTGAGCAACTATGCAATTAAGAGAAGTTCCTATTTTTCATCAGCAGATTTCATAATGATCAGATGTATGCTGAAGATAATCATGTTATTGATGATTAAATGTGTGTTTTGTAAATTTCCACTTGCATATTACAAACTTGTGGATCAAGTGTTTAATCAACACATACTGTATGTAATAGGGTTAAGTATAAGTGTTTAATAGACACATACTGTATGTAATAGGGTTAAGTATAAGTGTTTAATCGACACATACTGTATGTAATAGGGTTAAGTATAGACCCTTTCAACAGTAAAAACAAAAACAATGCTTGAACGTTCTATTTGGTTCCCAATCAACTTCCTCTGCATTAAGATTACATGGAATGTTAAAACGGAAGCCTTGTGGGGCCAAATATGATGCTGATAATGGAACTCTCTTGAATCGGTCTATAAGTGTTTAATCAACACATACTGTATGTAATAGGGTTAAGTATAAGTGTTTAATCGACACATTCTGTATGTAATAGGGTTAAGTATAAGTGTTTAATCGACACATTCTGTATGTAATAGGGTTATGTATAAGCCGATCTCAAGGCCTACTTTGTCTACCAGGCGTTGGGCAGACATGTCAGTCGTGTGCAGACATATCACTTTGCATGCATGTGCATTGTTGCAGATATGTAGTGTGGAGCGAGGGGGTGGGGGGGGGGGGTGGTGTCAGTGATGGAACGGCCTGAACATTGAGGTCATGAGACGCGCACGTTTAATTGCGCTCCCGCCTCGGTGACGCCTCGGTGACCTTTTGCGACCCCCAACACACACCCCTGAGGCAGGCAGACCTGCCATCCTCACAGATGATTGGCTCTTGAGGCAGGCAGACCTGGCATCCTCACAGATGATTGGCTCTTGAGGCAGGCAGACCTGGCATCCTCACAGATTATTGGCTCTTTCACTGGGTCATCTCTTCCGTTTGGTTTCACGTGCCGTCCAACAGGACCTCGTCAGAGAAGGCAAGACGGAAGAACTAGGGCACTGAGCTTGTGTGTGTGTGTGTGTGTGTGTGTGTGTGTGTCTGTGTCTGTGCGTGTGTGTGCGTGGTTGTGTGTGTGTGTGTGTGTGCGTGGTTGTGTGTGTGTGCGTGGTTATGTGTGTGTGTGTGTGTGCGTGGTTGTGTGTATATGTGTGTGTGTGTGTGTGTGCGTGGTTGTATGTGTGTGTGTGTGTGTGTGTGTCTGCGTGTGTGTGTGTGTGTGCGTGTGTGTGTGTGTTCGTGTGTGTGTGTGTGTGTGTGTGTGTGTGTTCGTGTGTGTGTGCGTGCGTGGTTGTGTGTGTGTGTGTGTGTGCGTGGTTGTGTGTGTGTGCGTGCGTGGTTGTGTGTGTGTGTGTGTGTGTGCGTGGTTGTGTGTGTGTGTGTGTGCATGTGTCCGAAATTGCAGGACTATCAGCCTTTTGACTGATGCCATTTTAGTGTATTTGGTGACCTGTTACACTCTCGTTGGAGAGCTTTGCTTTTATTTGGTTTGGCCTGACCATTTTGTTTCTCTATCTGACACGATTTCTCATTCCCACTGAACTGCCTTTGTTGGACTTGGGCGTTTACTGGATTCCTACCTGGAGGCTTTATTAAGTGTTTAGAATACCTCTTATACTAAATGAGCTGACCTTTTATTGTGCTTCCTATTATACGTACCACCCTGACCCTATCTACTCACCAAAGGAGTGGTTGGAGAGGATATTGCCCATGCGTGCGTGCGTGCGTGCGTGCGTGTGTGAGTGAGTGTGTGTGTGTCCATGGTCACTGGCAGTCTTCAGGTTTCTTGAGTGTGTGAATGCTGAACAGAAGCTCAGACTTGTTCAGTGACCTGATGATCAAAGACGTCTGAGTCAGGATAACTGTGCAGTATAACACACTAAAGCCTAAGTACACTAAACTGTGCAGTATAACACACTAAAGCCTATAGTACACTAAGCTGTGCAGTATAACACACTTGGTATAACACACTAAAGCCTATAGTACACTAAGCTGTGCAGTATAACACACTAAAGCCTATATAGTATACTAAACTCTGTGGTATAACACACTAAAGCCTAGTACACTAAACTGTGCAGTATAACACACTTGGTATAACACACTAAAGCCTAAGTACACTAAACTGTGCAGTATAACACACTAAAGCCTAAGTACACTAAGCTGTGCAGTATAACACACTAAAGCCTAAGTACACTAAGCTGTGCAGTATAACACACTAAAGCCTATATAGTATACTAAACTCTGTGGTATAACACACTAAAGCCTAGTACACTAAACTGCAGTATAACACACTAACGCCTAGTACACTAAACTGTGCAGTATAACACACTAAAGCCTATATAGTACACTAAACTATGTGGTATAACACACTAAAGCCTAGTACATTACACTGTGTGGTATTACCAGGGCTTTGAACCAGCATTTTTCCCCAATTGGCTCATTCCGAACAGAAACAGTATTTTAACGTTTCCGTTTTTTCAACCCTAAAATTGACGTTCCTGAACCGGTTAGAACAAAAAAAATAACGTTCCCGAACCCGTTAATAACGTTCCATGTCAGCCGTGGGACATACAAATTAGTAGGCTGATCATTAGGACTTTAAAACTGTATTGTTAGTCTACATAATTTTCCTTAAGTCTCTATCCTGTCATCAAACATTAAAAAAGCATATAGGCTACATTATGTAAGCGGCATAACAGAAATTCTGACATGCCTACATTGTTTTTTTTCAATATTATACCTGAATTAAGACAAGGAACATTTTTGCCATGTTGTTTATTGGCAAACAACTGAACACATCCATTATACTTCTACAACTGAACACATCCATTATACTTCTTGCATAGCTTAATGTGCAAATGACAAATAGGCAGGCTGCATAGCTGTCATTGAGATCTTCAATCGACCAAACCTAGTCAGGGCCCAATCAGTGCATTTGTTTCTCTTATGTCATCAAACAATACAAAACCACACAGCATTACAGAAGCATTACTGTAGCTCCTACATCCATCCAAAAACCTGTGCAACTCATATAGTTAAATCTGTGAAAATAACTGAAATATGGTAGGCTACATACACTGTAGCTGCCATTGTGAACATCAATTGGCCAAACCTGGTCAGGGCCCAATCAGTGCATTTTTGTCTCACTTATGTCATCAGACAATACAAAACCACAATGGTGTGTGCATAGCTGCCATTGTGAATATTAAACTTATAAACAAATACTGTGAGCAACCCCAAATGTTATGAAATACGTATCCTTGCCTATTTTAAATGGGTATACTGAGATGATGATGCTTTTTAAATGAGTTTACTGTGTAGTCCTGTGTATCACGTAGACTATACCATACCACGGTCATTTAACTGCCTTGGTATTTAAGTCAGAGGCCATTGCTTAGTATTTAACTGTAGCCTACACAAAGATGTAGACGTTACAAGAATATTAATATCAGAATAATTATTGGTTGATACTAAATCAATATTGAATGTTTTTTTTAATTTCTTTTGTGTGTGATATCATTCAGAATGCTGCAACATGACTGGTCTTCAATCAGCCAAAGAGGACACATCGTAACTCCTCTCCTAGTTACTCACCATTGGCTCCCTACAGTAGCCAGAATTAAATTTAAATCTCTCACTTTGGCCTATAGGACACTGACTGGATCTGCTCCTTGTTATTTTAATTCAATGATCAATACATCCCCAACCGCCCACTGCGGTCTTCTGAGCCTCTGTTGTGTCGACCAGTCTTAAACGCTAGGTCAAATTCAAGACTCTTTTCATCAGTGGTTCCATGTTGGTGGAATGAGTTGCCCAGTGCTCTTCGTTCTTGTGATAGTTTTTGGTCTTTTAAGCACTTCTTATGCGTTATGGTTTGTATGCAGTAGTACTGTTTTATTTTCATTATAGGCTGTTGATTAATTTGACATTGTTTATTATTGATATTCTCTTTAATGTAGTCTTACCATGTTTTTGTTATTATATTATTGATTGAATGGGCATTATTATTTATTATTGCTTTCCCACCTCATTTTCATTGTTTATTTTCATTAGGCTATTGATTGATCCCCGTTTTAAGTATTATATTGTTTTGTATTTGTTAAGGGTAACCATAACCATCATCATCATAATGTGGTATTTTCTTATGCACTTGAAACAAAGAATACAAAATTTTCTTTAAACGTAGTACCACTTTAAACACATCACACACTGAACAGCAAATTAGCTTCCTGATTATGTGTGAAATGTTTACAGAGTATCCTGATGTAGTAGGTCCATGTTCTCATATTTTTACAGCTGACATGAAGGCTGCAGTATTAGGCTACATTTTTGATTTATAATGGAGCACCCTCTCTGGTGAAAGACTAGCAAGCCTGTGATAGAGGCATACGATTACAGACATATTGAGAGAGCCTATCAATGAGTTGTCACAGTTTTCAATTTAGACGTATTATTTTGAAATGATGTACGTCTACGGGAGGATTTACACATCACTGGCAAGACCTGATCAAATCATACCAATGCAAAATGCTTCTCCAGCAGTGCAATCGCAGGTAACGCATTTTCAGATACCGCTGTTCTAAGCATATTAAGCAAATTGGCCATTTGTAACTTTGAATCCCTCCTCACGTTAAGCTATGGTCCAATAATGTGTTCACTAAAACACAAGTAACGTTATTTGTCGGGCTGATTCATAAATAGGCATACCGAGGTTGTCGACCTAGCAGGCTAGGTGGCGTTTATTGCCATTCGCAAAACTAAGCAAGAGTTAACGTTAATGAAACTTAACATCGCCTTCTCCAGTGACAAAGTGTATTCAAATGAAGTTGCAACGATGATGGCGGCAATCACTGGTTACGTTAAACCATTTGAAACAAGTAGGACTGTAAATGATGGTGACTATGGCTAACGTCACTTCAATATAGCAGAGCCCTTTTACTTTACCTATCTACTGGCTAATGCTAGCATGATGTAGCATGCTATGTGCTAATATACTTAGCATCTACGAAAGAACAGCACATATCTTTTTTCACAAAGAATCGGTCACAACTAACAACGATGTCTCTTACAAACAACTACACAATGTATGACTATCAATTTTGTATTTAGTCAGACTGTGATAAGATATAGCCTAATGATAATAACAGCAACACTTATTTAGGTTAGATTATGTGTCGAAATCAGGTGTCGTTAAAATAAGTGAACGATGACGTGGTAGTGTCTGCAGCCTAGATGGTAAAACATAATGGACAAAGCGTCGTGTCTGCAGCCAGCCAGCTGTCAATCATAGGTGTAAACACGCCCTTTTTAGATTTGTTAATATAACATTAAAAAAAATAATTTCAGCGAGAAAAGAAAAATTGTGTGTATTGAAGCATCTTGAAAACTATTTTTTCGAATAAAAAGTTGTTGATACAAAAATAGTTTTAGGTGAGAAAAGTGACACGGAAAGTTGGCTACTTGGCCATTGAAATACATGGGGATGGGCGGAGTTACACATTGTACTGCAGCCAGCCACCAGGGGGCTCTGGACTAGCGCTCGCATCACTCTTAACAGACGGCACACTGTCCAGTTCTATATATACAGTCTATGGGCAAGCACGTTAGCAGGGTTCTTGAGACACACGCAATTCAACGTTCACACGCTTCACACGCTCACACGTCACACCTTGCATTTCTCACGCAGAAATATTACTAGGGATGTCAAGGTATCTGCATAATTATTAGAGGAGGTGCAGGGATACGAGAGGATTTCTCGCAGGGTTCAGAACTAGCGCTAGCCTGGAAAATCCAGACCCTGGTAATCTAGAAAGATTAAGTGTCTGGCCACGAACAATGTAATGGCCCAACTCGATGGGCGGCAACAAGCATGCATTTAAAAATCTCACTGCACGCAATTGGATAACACTAGACCATGTTTACTCTGAATGATTTTGGACTTCGACGCAATTGGATAACACTACGACTAATGTGTACTGTCCTCCAACGTTGCAGTGATGTCTTCATCAGTTTAGCTGGTTCCCCCGGAATGTTAGGGTAAAAGTAACGTGCATCATTGGTCTTTGCCAGTGTCTCGCAGAGACAATTCCACTGCGCTCTCGCGAGAACTCTGGATTTCAAAGGTAGGGCAGGCATATTTCTGGCTATTAAATTATTTCTAAACCAGTCTGCTAAAATCTGTAGTGATGTCTGCGTAGGGTTTTCCAGGCTCCATTTCTTTTTACGAGACACTCTGCTTACCAGAGCCATCTCGCGGTTGTTTGGGTTGTTGCAGCATCGTTGCAGCGTCACTGGAGTAATATAAATTAAAGTCGCGTGATCCCGCGTGAGGTCACGTGCAAACCTCGAGTGAAGCTTAGCACCGTTTGATTTCACATGAACTAATTTTGATTTCACGTGAATGAATATTCGGTAATGCCGACCTAATTTGACTCTAATTCGGTCAGTACCGGTAAAGGTACAGTGTTCAGTACCAATCCCTAACGGTCACATCTGGCCCTCAGACAGTGACGACAAAATATTTCTGGCCCTCTTTATCATCAAAATTGCTCATACCTGCCTATAGACCAGGGGTCTCAAACTCCCGGCCCCGGCCCAATTCTGGCCCGCGACGTATGTCAAAATAATAATGTAATCCGCCCCTTGAGGGTATTTTTAATTGCGACAAACAACGATACTGATTAAAATAGACGATAGATCCAAGTACGGTGACAAATCTAATTTGTAGGCTACTCTCCTCCACTACAAATATATATATACAAATATATTTGCTAGACATCCAGAGCTTGATTCAAACTCAAAATCGCTGCACAAAGTTTTCAGGAAATACTTACACGCGAGAAACGTGCATTTGTAACGACGCGATGCAGGCCATAGTTTTGCACAAAATAAAGCAGAAATAGGCCTACACCAAATGTTGAAAAACGTTCACGTGTGATGAAGTCTTAGGTAGGCTATGTTATTCACCTGCAGGGCTAGTAGAAATAGGGCTCTGAAGAACTACAAAGTCACTCTCGATAGGAACTGATTTGACCAGGTTTATTGTAGGCCTTGTGGTTATAGGCCAGTAATAGTTTACTATTGTTGGTATAGGCCTACATTTTAGGTGTTTTCCTGTTTATTTGTTATGTGGGTAATATGACAAAAAACAAAGTAAACCTACTCAAATATGTTCATCCAGTATTTACGGAAATGTGCATAATTTGAAGTGCTTGCCATCCAGTGGCAAATAAGATGGGTAAATGTACCCCCTTCATAAACTTGTGTTTATACTCAAAGATTTTTACATTTACAGTAGGACTTTATCTCTGACCACTTTGAAGCTATGGCCTTTTGAAATTTTTATATAAAAATTCAATGGTGTTGCTTTCTTAACCCTTAACCTTCCTTAATGACGCCTATTGTCAGGTTTAAAAAAGTTAATATGAGGAAAATATTTTTATTTGGTGTGAAACACACACACACCTACCTGTTTTTATGCTTTTTTGTTTGTTTTTATAATTTGTATTAATATTTATTGCTAGCACAGGTGTCTAAAATAGATACAAATACTTGCACTTTCTGTTTGTAGTTTTGTGTTTGAAAATACAGTATTTGAAAAAAAAAAACATTGCATTTTAGGAAATAGCCGTTCTTTTTTGTATTATTCTTTAACACTGATGTGGCCCTCCAATCAGATGACATTGGCAGAAGTGGCCCCCAGTTTATTTGAGTTTGAGACCCCTGCTATAGACAAACTGGAGTGTGTCTAATATAGAAGATGATGTAATATGATCTTTAACTAACCGCTCAAAGCTGACCAACTCGCCTGCAACTGTCTCTAAAGTGTCTTGCCACTTGGCACAATGTACACGTTTTTCTGCTTTCAGGTGCCAGAATTTTGATGACCTCTGAACTCTAATTGAAGAAGAAGATCAGTGTCTTTCTGCAGCAGAATGAGAGTCTGACGGACATGAGAGTGTCCAGACTACAAGAGGACAGTTCTGCTGAGGTGACGATGTGGAGAGGAAACCGACATGGAACAATGTCACTAGCAGCACTCATCATCATAACTGCTGTTATTCTCTCTGGCTCCTCGGGTCTTGTGTGTGGACCTGCTGAGTATGAAGTGGACAAAGAATGCTGTCCTATGTGTGGCTCTGGTGAGCCTTGCTTTTACTATAACACACAACTCAGTCAGTAGACTTAAGGTACAATATGTCATTTATTCTGTTTGATATTCAATTCAACCTTTGACACTATGTTTTCTCTTTTTATTGTATAGGATATTATGTACATAAAAACTGCACAGAGTATAGCAGCACATCATGTACTCCTTGCCCATCAACTACCTACACTGATGCAGTTAATAAGCTAGAGGCATGCACATTATGCACCGTATGTGCCTCCAGTAAGTCCATGTATTTCTGTTTTAGTAAATACATAAATAGATAAATAAATACATACATACAGCTTATACAGTACATACCTACATACGTAAAACATGTAATTAATTCAATCTAAAATAAGGAAGGTTCTTTACACTATTGATTGCAGTTTAAATATGTTTATCAACATTTTTGCCACTTATATCACAATAAAGATACCAATTATATCTTATTTATTTAAACTATATTTCACCATGGATATTGTAATAAATATGTTTAACAGTATAACTGTTCCCTTTACTGCACGCACTAACTCTAACCTACCGTCCCCAGCTGCCGGTCTAAGAGTGAAGAGGGCGTGCAGCTCTACTTCAGACACACTCTGTGAGCCTCTGGAAGGTCACTACTGCACTGACCCAATCAAAGATGACTGCAGAGGAGCTGTGGAACACACAACGTGCTCACCAGGGCAGTACATCAAACACAATGGTCAGCACTTTTTTGAGCATTGATTTCATATACAATAAATTCTATGGTCAGTATTCATGAGCAAATGCAAATCTCCTGCAGGTTCAGCATCTTCTGATACAGAGTGTGGTGACTGTGGTAATAACACATACTCAGATGGAACATTCACAGCCTGCAGACCACACACACAGTAAGCACATCTAAATACACTTCTGCATGTTTGTTTCTTTATTCTGTCATGCCAAGCACTGTAATGTGTGTTAAACCTTTATAGGTGTGAACCATTGAAAATGGATGTTATTCGAGAGGGAACATCATCCTCTGATGCTGAATGTGGAAGAAGTGGCATCACACCTGGTATCGTTGCTATGATTCTGGTGATTCTGGCTGTAATCGCAGGCATGATATTTTACTGGAGAAAAAAAAGACCTGTAACGCCTCCGGAAGGGGAGCACGGTGAACAGTCTGTGGTTGGGGTGAGAACAGTCTTTGATTATGAATCTGAATAGAACGAAGGGGGAGTGCGGCAAAAACTTTTTGTAATTTAAATTAAACTTTTTAAATTAAATCATGTACAGTATATAAGTGTTATGTAAGTGTTGAGACCACACAAGTTCTGCATTTCCCAACTGCAATAAACTAAGACCATCTACCAGCCTATTTTCTAAACCTTGTAGGGCCTTTTTTATTTTTAATTATTCTACGAATGTTCTCTAGTAAACAAGAAAATAGTAAATATGAGTCATTTAATTATTTTCTTTAATTGTCTATTATTATGGCTAACAATATAATTCAAAAATAATTTTACAATTTTTTTTTTCCAGGCAACCGTGGAGATTGAATTGGACTCTTGTGTGAAAAATGATTATCTTTTAATCACAATAGAGCAATGTTAGCAGTGGATTATAGACATTTTATGTGGAAATATATGTACCAGCATTCACTTTTATGATCAGCTAAGCTCACTTTACCTGCCTGTGCTGGAATATGCTTCCTAAAATGTAACTTGGCCTCTGTTCTCTCAAGGCCAGAACTGGGAGACTGACAGGGTGCTTCCTCCTCCAGACCATACAGGCCATGAAGGCACCAGCACTTTCTGCTCTTAGAGCCTATACTATAGTATTAATTGTTTTAATATTTCCTTTCTTTTGCACAGTTTAGCCCTTTCATGCACATGATATGATTGTAAAATCTACTTTTTTAACTGGACAAATATTTTTAAATAATTTTATATGCTATCTGTTAAAAAATGATCAAATACTGTTATAAATAACTCTTTTTAAAATCTTAACTCTTTGTAATGTTGCATAACATCTTCAGAATATCCTTCTGTGCCATTAAAATCATTGTTTTTTGCATTAAAATCACACAATGGTTCATATTTTCTGTCATTACTGTTTATTCTTTTTTACCCCATTGTTGCACACTGTCCACATACAGTACGTGGACAGTAAAATAACTTCTATATAAAATCATATTTTAAAAAAAAATCAAAATGCTTTTCAGTTTTAGGCTCATATAAAGTAATAAAATCAATATTAAAAAAATCTAGACAATTTTTTTCATAATGTTTGCAATGCATGAAAGGGTTAGATATTAGTTTTTTTTTTTGGGGAGGGGGGGTAAATGAAGGACTTGCTGAGGCAAGTGTTTAATCGCAAATTCTCGTTTTTCCCGTTTTGAACTGCTTTGAGTGCGATTGTGAATTTAGCTCGGCTTAATAATATCATGTTGTCTTGGAAAGTTGTTGCTTGTTCATGAGCTACTTCATTTAGCATTATATTTTCCATATGTAGATGATGGTTAGACATGACATTCTCAGGGAGCGCAGACCTTTCCAAGGCCAAATGTAGCTATTTGCAACAAAATCTAAAAGTGGACCTAGCTAAATATTTTTACCTGCTCAGTGATAGCTGTTTAATTTGTTTGCATATAGTGTAGCATATAGATCCTAATTCTTGATAATTAGCGCGCAAACAAGCAAGACATAGGCTTCTAGACTGACATAGCGCACCTATTGCTGAGACCCGCCCCCTTAGTTGGAATGTGATCATTGCAGCCTCAGTAGACACGAGAGGAGCAGAAAGACACCAACATAACATGAGGGATAGATGTATTTCTTCACAAAAAAAAATAATAATGGATTGAAAAGAGGTACTAATAAACCAGACATGCTAGAATAGAGACCAGAAAATGGACACCCACAGTCCTTTCTATCAACACCAGTGATTTGTATAGATAAGGATAGGCTTTAAAACAGATTGTCAACATTTAGCCTATGTTGTTTGGTCTGTTTTTGGCTGCATACATGAAGGCTAATGTGAGCAATGTTTTTCTCTGGTTTGAGGTAGTACTCAAGACATTTCTTCAAGGATGGCATGTCTGAAAATATCTTCTCCATCATCAAGTTATTCAAATAAGCTAAAGGAACCTTATGTAAGATTGTGGCTAAAAGTGGTAATGCAATCACTTTCAAATTACTGTAGAGCGGTGTATCCCCTCCCCCTTCCCCCTGACTGGCAGAGCTGGCAACCCAGATGCCGAAACACTACTTACTTCATGATTAATAGATAGGTGGAGGGTGACGCATCAGGCCAAAACACAACATGACATCAACATCAGTTGAGGGCTGCAACTTCACTTTTCAAATGACATTCATTATTGCAAGTTTACCTGTGCATGTAATGTAACAAGCAGTTCTGTTCAAAAGGGAGTGGGCCAAGTTCTCAGGCATCCTTTTTAAGTATTTGTACTGTTTTGCCTTTAAAGCTATACAGCTATGACATAATGACAAAATGTAATGTCTTCACACAAACTGCTTTTATTTTATTTCAGCCGTGGCCTACTGGTTAGCACTTCGGACTTGTAACCGGAGGGTTGCCGGTTTGAACTCCGACCAGTAGACACGGCTGAAGTGCCCTTGAGCAAGGCACCTAACACCTCACTGCTCCCCGAGCACCGCTGTTGATAGTGTGTGCTTCACCTCACTGTGTGTACACTGTGTGATGTGTGTGTTTCACTAATTCACGGATTGGGATAAATGCAGAGACCAAATTTCCCTCACAGGATCAAAAGAGTATATTAGGCGGGTCAATATATGAAAAAAAACACCTAAGTTCAAAAAAATTGATACAAAAGGTTTTTCAACTGATTATGATACCTTTAGATGTACTTAATAACATATTAAAAATCTAGTAAAATCTGACCCCACTAAAGGGGTCATTTTCGAGATGGCGTCCAAGATGGCCACCAGAAGCTAATTTTGGCTATGAAGCATTATTCAGCTTAGGAAAGTGTTTTTCATGTTTAATCAGATTTAGCTGTCACTGAGTCATATATGTCACACTAAAGTATCAGATTATCATTTTCAAAGACTTAGAATTTTCAAGATGGCATCCAAGATGGCCACCAGAAGCTAATTTTGGCTATGAAGCATTATTCAGCTTAGGAAAGTGTTTTTCATGTTTAATCAGATTTAGCGGTCACTGAGTCATATATGTCACACTAAAGTATCAGATTATCATTTTCAAAGACTTAGAATTTTCAAGATGGCGTCCAAGATGGCCACCGGAAGCTAATTTTGGCTATATCTGACGCATTATTCAGCCTAGGAAAGTGTTTTTCATGTTTTATCAGATTAAGAGGTCACTGATGACTCTTCATCTCCACCTTTTTTAGTGTTCTTATAGTAGGACCTGAAGATGCATGATGTTTTCTCTCTCAGTGTCACCATGCCTTCAAAACCTTTCCCTTCTGTGAAACATATGTCATTCCCGTACCGCTCCCTCAGTTTAGCTTTCAGATACTGATTACCGAATGGAATGGAATCAACTTTAATCAAATACTCTTTCATGTTAGATCCAAGTACAGAGACAGTCAACTGTTCTTAATTGTGTGCATTTCTGCAAGACACTCCGCTGTTTGTGTAGAAGATATGGATTACCTTGCACTGCTGCCTGTGGAACGTGTCAAAATGAACAATGTGACAATCCACACAAGTTCCTTTCAGAGGAGTCAGAGGATGATGAATAATGATATAATAATTATTTCTGATCTACTTATTAGCTCCCCCCTAATGATAGATGCCAACAATTACATCTACACAAATATACAATGCATGCCTAAACAGTACATGGGTCATGGTTCATTAAAGTCATAAAACAGCCACTTACTCGCAAACTCTACTCTACATATTGTAAAAGCATATACCCTGTACATGAAATATAACATTAATCAACAAAATAACATTTCCATCTTCCTCCACACCAAGCATAATACATACTCTATTCTGTATAGGCAAATATAGTGTAAAGCCGATACATTTTGGCATATACAGTCCAGGGAAAACAAATGAAACACCCTAAAATATATATTTTCTGAAAGCATATAATCTGTAGATAAGATATAACACCATTTAAAACATGTCCCATCTTCCTCCATGCCATGGACGATGCATTGCCCTCTATTCTGTATAGGCGAATCTAGTGTAAAGGGGATACATTTTAGCCTATATTGTCCAGGCAAAACAGATTAAACACCCAAAACCATATATTTTCTAAAAGCATATAACCTCTAGATGAGATATAACACCAGTTAAGACATGTCTTATATTCCTCCATGCATGCACAATACAATGCCCTCTATAATGTATAGGCGAATCTAGTGTAAAGGGGATATATGTTGGCACGTTAAGTCCAGGGAAAACAAATTAAACACCCTAAAATATATATTTTCTGAATGCATATAATCTGTAGATAGGATATAACACCATATAAAATATATCCCATCTTCCTCCATGAATGCACAATACAATGCCCTCTATTCTGTATAGGCGAATCTAGTGTAAAGGGGATATATGTTGGCATGTACAGTCCAGGAAAAACAAATTACACACTCTAAAATATATATTTTCTGAAAGCATATAATCTGTAGATAAAATATAGCACAATTTAAAACATGTCCCATCTTCCTCCGTGAATACACAATACAAAGCCCTCTATAATGTATAGGCGAATCTAGTGTAAAGGGGATATATGTTGGCATGTACAGTCCAGGAAAAATAAATTAAACACACTAAAATATATATTTTCTGAAAGCATATAATCTGTAGATAAGATATAGCACCATTTAAAACATGTCCCATCTTCCTCCATGAATGCACAATACAATGCCCTCTATTCTGTATAGGCAAATCTAGTGTAAAGGGGATATATGTTGGCATGTTAAGTCCAGGGAAAACAAATTAAACACCCTAAAATATATATTTTCTGAAAGCATATAATCTGTAGATAAGATATAAGACCATTTAAAACATGTCCCATCTTCCTCCATGAATGCACAATACATTGCCCTCTATTCTGTATAGGCGAATCTAGTGTAAAGCGGATACATGTTGGCCTCTTTTGTCCAGGGAAAACAGATTAAACATCCTAAACTATATATTTTCTGAAAGCATTTAACCTGCAGATGAGATATAACACCAGTTAAGACATGTCCCATCTTCCTACATGCCATGAACAATACATTGCCCTCTATTCTGTATTGGTGAATATAGTGTAAAGCCGATACATTTTGGCATGTACAGTCCAGGGAAAACAAATCAAACACCCTAAACTACATATTTTCTGAAAGCATATAACCTGCAGATGAGATATAACACCAGTTAAGACATGTCCCATCTTCCTTCATGCCATGAACAATGCATTGCCCTCTATTCTGTATAGGCGAATCTAGTGTAAAGGGGATACATTTTAGCCTATATTGTCCAGGCAAAACAGATTAAACACCCCAAACCATATATTTTCTAAAAGCATATAACCTCTAGATGAGATATAACACCAGTTAAGACATGTCTTATCTTCCTCCATGCCATGTAGATGGTTAATATTCCTGTATTGCATTTGCTCTGTATTAAAACACATTGATTTTAATTTATGGCTGAAAAAGGTAGAGCATTGAAACATTTTCAATTTTAACATTTAAAATTCTATTCTTGTTTAATTTGACCATCATTTCATATCAATTTCACCCCTGTAGGCTGAATAGTAATTGAGATATAGCCATTCTAACCTGTTGACAGCCATTTTGGCGGCCATTTTGAAAATGACCCCTTTCCCAAGGTCAGATTTTACTAGATTTTTAGTATGTTATTTAGCATGTCCAACAGTACCAGAATCCATAAAAAAACCTTTTGTATCAATTTTTTTGACGTTGAACCCTATATTGACCCGCCTACAATGTTTAGCTTAACGTTAGTCTACGACACTTACGTGCGAGTATGGCACTAGTATTACAGCTAGCTAACTGGGCTACGTGTGGCAAACTCAAGTAAATGACAAAACTTACCACTCTGAAGTAGTAATTTCCAATCTATAGGCGACTGGTTGCTCCTCTTTTTCAGATTCTTCCTCTGATTCAGGGTCAAATATGCTGTTCAACACCTATGTCTCCATAGTATTTTCACCTTGGCTGTTTCAGTGAGTGCTGTCGGCCATGTTTGCGTCTTTGCTCCGGAGCTTCCTCGTTGTAAACCAACCAATCAGCATGCAGTTCATCTAAATATTCATGAGCACACCATAAAAGGAAGAAAACCTCTCGTTTCATTCTAGGGCTTTTAACCAGGATTGCATTAGGGCACATAGAACAGCACATATGCCATTTTCAGCCCAACCAATGTTACACACCCTATTCAGAGACCTTAAGGACCAGCACAAAATACCCTATATCATCATTCTATCACCCCTTTAATAGTTCGGTGCTGTATGTTGTCCCATGATGAATGATTTTGCGTCTTTCCGTTTTTTTCCGTTAGGTGAACTTGCTCGCGTCTAACTCATACTAGCTCGTGGCTAGGAAGGCGTCTGAAAGGGGCAGTAACATTAATTTAAAAGTGGTGATCAAATAAAGTTGAAGGCTTTTGGTAACAAGTGTATTTATTAAGAAATGTCGTATATATTTATTACTATATATTAATTTGTATGTTAATTTAGTCTGTTTATTATTCTATTTTGAACCATTCAGTTGTGACCAAGGATGGAGATTACTTGGTCACACTTATCTGTGAGCTACAGGCATAAAAACAAGACCAATTTGTCAAACCCAGCTAGTTTTATAGCTGCCCTCGCACACTTTTTAATTTCGCTGGATATTTTATTCAACTGTTTCTCAGCATAATGTATGTATGTGAACAGAAAGTAAGACACTTACCTTTTTTTTTCCTTTTCCAGGAACCGAACTGAAGATGCTGGGATCCACCATTTTAAAGACGACTTGAGGCAAAAGGACATCTTGACAACCCTCAGCTGCAACAGCCGAACCAGCCCCTCTGCGGCTTAAGGACAACGTCAGCTTGATAGAAAACTGGGGGGCAGTTACCTTTGGGGTCTAGTGTTTCCCTGTCCCTTATATGCCTTGTGAATCACTGTTTTAAATCGGAGATGCTGACCACAGTCTTTGTTTGTTGTTTCCGATAGTATTTTGAAATAGCCTCTTATATAGTTCTGTTAATTGGGCAAAATGTCCTGCGTGAGAGTGTTCCTAGTCTACCTGTTCAAGTGGAAGCATTTGATGGGTTTACTTTCTTTCTATGTAGTGCTACTCTGTGTGCTACTTTGTGTGTTTTGTTGGAAGGTCTGTGGAAAATTGTGTTTATAAGGCTTAGCTTGACCTAGGACCTTGGACCATGGCGAGTTTTAGGGTGTGCAAGTGAGTTTATGCTGTGTAGCCATCTTTTTTTGGTGGTCTTGGTCCTTTGTAAAATAGAAACTTTTTTTTTATTTTGCCCTCTGTGTGGGGTTGTTGAGGTGCCAGTAGCTGTCCTCTGAAATGGAAAACAAAAACAAAAAACTCACAACAGCATTGGTGTTTTGCAGAACTTGCATAGAATTTGTGACATGATTGACATGAAGGTTTTTAGCATGTATTCAACATTAGTCGGAGTACTAAAATTCAAGATCAATGACTGTTTTGAGGTGACTGAAACAAAGTACAATCAATATTCCTGTTAGGGAAAAATAATCTTCATGGCCATTCTTCATGACATTGCAGCAGTATGTTGTCATTTGTGCTCTCATCAGAGTATTATCATTGCAATTTTTCATACAGACACAATATTTTTTACTGTAATTTCTCTGTTTGATTACAAAATGAGTATTGTGGAGTTTTTGGGAGAAAAGACTGTTATTGTGGCCAGTAATTGGATAACAAGAGGGAGATCTTAGTCAACATTGCACTAGACAGCATTAACATTAGGATTGGATTCTGATTAGCAGTCACTTATTTAGCTACTCTCCACCTCAGCCGCTCCAAGGCCTTCATGCTCTGTACTGGTTGACTAATGCCTACCCTGCAATGTGGTTTGTTAGTACATCACTTTAATCTTTGAAACGCATGAATTTGACTTCAAATGTTGTTTTAATAGAAATAATTGTCGTGATTTATTTATGTGGTCCCTGTATATGCATTTAAAATAAATGCTTCATCAATTCAGTATCTGAATATATGTCATTGCTATTTTTTCAACTGGGTCAGAGTTTGTGGAACTGATAATTGTTATGTAGTTCTGGATTAATCCTAGTTGAGCACAAATAGTTTCTGTGGGAATTGAGTCATCCCTAGGTAGTGAATAAACAATACAAACCAGTGGTTAATTTTTCCAGCTCGAAAATAGTTTGACTTAGATGAAAAAATCTGTTATTTTATAGCATGTTAGCCTATGGGTTTTGCTTTGCTGTCTGAAGGTGAGCCCTTTATTGTCACTATAAAATGGAAATACAAATTCTAAACTAGAAATTGTCATACATATCCAGCATAGCATTCAAACCTAATCTTTGCTGGACATGGAAACAACCTTCAATACTCGTATGGTGTAATTCTGAACTTTGACGTATCACGGTAAGTAAATGACCACAACACTATGTCGCCGCAACATTACTTGCGTTACCAAGTGGCAAAGTTAGCAAAATTACCAAGCCACTACGTTGCGGCAACGTAATTTGTTTACTTAATGGCAACTTCCTGTAGGCAACGTTGTGGCAACGTCATTTGTTTACTTAATGGCAACTTCCTGTAGGCAACGTTGTGGCAACGTCACTTACACTACCAAGAGGCAACGTTATCAAAATTACCAAGCCACTACGTTGTGGCAACGTCATTTGTTTACTTAATGGCAACTTCCTGTAGGCAACGTTGTGGCAACGTCACTTACACTACCAAGAGGCAACGTTATCAAAATTACCAAGCCACTACGTCGTGGCAACGTAATTTGTTTACTTAATGGCAACTTCCTGCAGGCAACGTTGTGGCAATGTTGCCACAACGTTGCCAGAAAGTAATGTCGCCATGACCAAATGGCAACTTATAGGCAACGTTGCCATTTGGTCGTGTGTTAGCTGGGAAAACTTGTCACGTACAAATAATAACGTTAGTATTTGGCAAACTGCTTACCATATGCAGCAAGGACGCTATCGCTAGGTTGGTAACGTTAGCAATGGCGGTCGAACGAAGTCAATTTACCGCGATCTACAGCTGACAAACATTACCTAGTGGCTCGAGAGCTAATTCTACAATATCTCCTTTGCTTAATCAAAATTATGAATTATGTTTAACAGATGTTTACTTACCAGTCAAGAAGAAATGTCGCAAGTTCAGTACACTTCAAAAGTTCACAAAAAAGACACATTGTGCCTTTAAACATTGACTGTTTTGAAGTGCATGTAGGCAATATAGTATAAAAATAATAATAATAATTGTGATATCGTTACAATTTGATGGGGGGGTGGGAGGAGGGGTGGGTTCATGTAGGTGGGCCCTATGACCCCAAAGTATGCCTTGACTGGGCCTCAGGTCAAAGAAGTTTGAGAAAGGCTGATGTAGACGACAAAGCAGCAAGGAGGCGTTGTGTGATCATTTAAACAAGTTTTATGACAAGGTCGATGAGGGTGGAAAAAATCGTACATTTCTGTGCAAACTTTGCCCGCACTTCAGTCACATTCAGTCACATTGTCTTTTAAGAAAATGCAGTCCATTTTTCGGTTCCAGCAGCCAACAACCTCAGAACTGACCCTTCAGGCCTCTCAGGAGGCCTGGCCTTCTAACCTAGTGACCACCATAGCAACCAGCATGATTGCCCTAGCAACCAGCATAGCAACCACTATATTTATGCGTTTTAGCTTATTGGATGTTGCGTTAATGCAGATAACTTTTGATCCGTGTGCCCGATTTTCATAAATGAGTTACTGTTGGAATCCTTGGATGAGGCCGAGTTCCATGCCCCTGATCAAACCCACTCTTGCAGTTCCTCGGAACCGCAATTCTAGTTTAACATAATAACCTAATGGTATAACATAATGGTGATAACACTTGTCGGTAGGGCCCCCTTGGAATTTTTGCTTGGGGCCCCCATAGACTCTAGAATCGCCTCTGATGGGAAACACTGTGATATGAAGATGGTGTAAAGCTGACTCCCGTTCATATTTTTTTGAAAGATAGGTCCCATGGATCGGAAGTAGAAGGGCGTGACTTCAGCTCTCTGTGTTAGTGTGACGTGATGTGCTGGTTGCCATCTTGAATGTAGTTCATGGTGGAAGATGAATGAGAAGCACAGACTTTCTAATGAGAAGACACAGCACTCAAAAAATCCTCCATAGAAATGCATGGGGCTAGTTTGTAATATAGCAGATGTCTAAACATATCCCGCCCTTTCTGTGGCAAAAAAGTTGACATATAATACATTGTGCCAATCATGTGGCGTGTTGTGATATATCGTGCCAATCATGTGTTGTGATCTTGTCACTGGAGGAAGGTTGGTGTCTTGAAGCCTTGTGCACGCCTATTTCTGTTGAAATAGATGCCTGATAAGCAGTGTTGGGGAGTAACGAAATACATGTACCGGCGTTACGTATTCAGAATACATATTATGAGTAACTGTATTCCGATACAGTTACAAGTTAAATAGTTGGTATTTAGAATACAGTTACAGTACATTGTTGAAATCAATGGATTACATCCCAGATAGCAATTTCCTTTGGGCCGGATCCGCACAAAAGCCTTTAGATCCGTCTGTAGCTTACATCCGGTTTCTGACTGTGGGCCTGCTCCACACCAGAGATGTGTTTCAGCTTAACATGTAAGGAGTTTTTGTGCCGACTTTCGGATAAGGCCCAGTTCCGTTTACCACCACTCAACCAGGCTTTGTGTGCTGGTTTGGCCCACACCAGTTACACGGATCTCAGCCAATAGTGCCAATTGATTTTTGGAACGCCTGCGCTGTGTGTTAATCTGTTATTTGCATGTCTCCCACACTGTTTGTCCGACTGCTTTCATAGCCCTATATAGGTCTTATGGGCAAGAGTGTAGCTTAATGTGAAGTAAGTCCCGACCATAGACTAAAAAATAGGTCCCGCGACAGGGAGAACAGAACCCCGACGCGCGACTTTGCCGGTGATAGTTAGCGGGATAATGTGTTGAACGCCGGTCATTAAGTTAAATAGCCTACGTCTCTTCAGGGCAAAGCAAGACCTCCGCTGGCGCGTCAGGTCCGGTTCACCCTGTCGGGATTTATTTTGCCAATAACCGGCGTTCTATAGGTCTACATTAGGCCCTATCCCTTACATAAAACATGCAAAAGTAATTGTTAAATCTATCCACGAATGACAGGAAAGTCTTCTATAGGCGTTCTATAGGTCTACATTAGGCCCTATCCCTTAGGCTACATAAAACATGCAAAAGTAATTGTTAAATCTATCCATGAATGACAGGAAAGTCTGTCTGAGCTGTGTAGGCTATGTCTAGCCGTTTGTCAGATTAATTTCACACTTGGCAGGTGTCTTGCTACAAGCACGAGTAAGTGCAGTGTCAATGTTGACATTGTTTGAAAAAGAAATGCAGACATCGGTAAATCTCGGTAAAGCACACTTTGCCGCTCTCCGCTGGCCACTCCCCCTCTCAGCGCAGGACCAGCGACAGAGGAAACAGAGCTTTAAATCAGTGCACAGGACGGTAGAAAGTCGAGATGCAAGTTGTTTGGATGATTATCATGTCTAACCTCAATAAAGAATGCCTCTACTTTCGTCATTAATGATTCCGCTGCAACACACCAACAAACATGGGAGCAGTGGCTATTCAAAACGAAGTATAGGCCTACAAAAAATGTCCAATAAACTGATCGATCCCTTCAATAGTCCAGGCTACATTACACTGTCTGTAGACTTTCAGTAAACAAGCGATACTTCCAGTTGCAAGATCCCAAACTGAAACGACCGATAATACTCCCCGACTGAAAGGACGTTTCAGAATGCCACCTAGTGAAAGCCCGACCAGTAGGCCTATAGCCTACAGACAAGGAGTGGCAGAGAGACCTTGATTTCACTGATAGGCTACCGGTGACTGTTTTTGAGTCATATGTCATGCATCATTCAGCACAAGGGGCTCTCTTCTGTATCAAGTTATTCAATGGGCTAAACATATACCTTAAGCTTTAGGCATACACTGTAAAAACATATCTGTAAAATTTACGGTAGAATACTGGCAGCTGTGGTTGCCATTACTTTACTGTAAAAAATACGGTGACAATGTAAAGGACATTACGGTAAGCTATATTCCCAACTGTAATTTTTACAGTTTAAGACAGTTGCTTTTAAGGTAAATTACTATTAAAAACAAATATACTGTAAACCTGTTTAAGGTAATTTCCTGCTAAAAAAAAATAAATACTGTGAAGCTGTGAACGGTAAACTACTGTGAAAAACAAAGTTTACTCTGTAAACCCCATTACATTCTATCACCATGATAACGCGTCACAACTGTATCATATGTCACAGTATTTTACTGCAAAACAACAGCAATAATGTGAAGCTGTTTACAGTAAACTAATGTGAAATACCAAATATTCTGTGAACCCCATTACATCCTTTCACTATGAAAAACACATCACAACTGTATCATACATCACGGTATTTTAGTGTAGTTTGATAGCCTACAGTAAATTACCGGCAGCTGTGGTTGCCAGAATATCACTGCATAAAATACAGTAGAACACATGAGAAAATACAGTTTACCAGCATTATTTGTCACACAAAGCTACTAAATGGGAATACAAAAACACTCAAAGTTCCTATTAATCAAGCCACACTTGCATTTGTTTTGAATAATGCTATTTTTAACACCTCTAATTTTAAAGCTGTTGGTTACAGTAGAACACATAAGAAAATACAGTTTGCCAGCATTATTTGTCACACACATCTATTAAATGGGAATACAACAAAACACAAAGTTTCTATTAATCAAGCCACACTTAAACAAAGACATGGCTTTTGAATAATGCTATTTTTAACACCTCTAATTTTATTAAAGCTATTCCATTTGCAATTTAAGTTTGGAGTTGACTTGGGCAATGAAGGAAACAGAATTAGCACAACATAATGCCGACAAACTCCAGGTACCTTTACTGGCGGTCGGCAACATTCTTCAATTATATCCGATTACGATTGTGTAAGTGTAACGGGAGCAGGAATTATGCTACTGACCCTTGAGGTACAACAACAGACACACTGGATATATATAAAACTCAGTTTTATTACAATATAAAAAAAGGCATAAAAACACACACAATATGTATAAGCAACTAGGTACTGATGCTTCAAACCAGTGTAGAAGATCTAGAGAAAGTAGCTAGGTAACTACTTCAAACCAGTGTGGGAGATCTAGGGATGGCAGCTAGTTAAATGCAAGCAGCTACAAAATACTGTTTTAAACCAGTGTGGAAGGTCTAGGGCTAGTAGGTTTAATTTTATTAGTAGTTTAATTTTATTAAAGCTGTTGGTTACAGTCTGGAGAATGTTCAGAAAATCTAATTCCAGCACAGTATACTAACATGAACTAACACAAACACTAACATGGCACTAGAATTTTCCATTTTCAAAATAATAAAGTTAGGCCATCAAAATTTTCAAAATCTCACAGAATGTTCAGAAAATCTAATTCCAGCACAGTATACTAACATGAACTAACACAAACACTAACATGGCACTAGAATTTTCCATTTTCAAAATAATAAAGTTAGGCCATCAAAATTTTCAAAATCTCACAGAATGTTCAGAAAATCTAATTCCAGCACAGTATACTAACATGAACTAACACAAACACTAACATGGCACTAGAATTTTCCATTTTCAAAATAATAAAGTTAAAATCAAAATTTTCAAAATCTCACAGTTTAATTTGTCTCTCTCCACTCATGATCAGCGAGATCAGTGATGAGGGTGAGGACTCTCGGGTTTACCGACAGCTGCTTCTTGTTCTTCTTTGTTTCAACTTTTGTGCCCCTCTCAGGGTTGATGTTGAAGAAACACCTTTGTGAACACAACAATTTAAATTAATATAGTGATTTGTTCTAAATAAGTTGGGTCATAAACCTCAATTCCCTGACGACTGATTTGACTTGTATAACCCTTTCTAAAAAAATAGACACCATAAAACATACTCTTTTGATCCCGTGAGGGAAATTTGGTCTCTGCATTTATCCCAATCCGTGAATTAGTGAAACACACTCAGCACACAGTGAGGTGAAGCACACAATAATCCAGACGCAGTGAGCTGCCTGCTACAGCGCTCGGGGGGCAGTGAGGGGTTAGGTGCCTTGCTCAAGGGCACTTCAGCCGTGGATGTGGGAATAGGAGAGCAGTGCTCAACCACTTGCCACCACCTGCCAACATTTTTCCTACTGATCGGGGATCGAACCAGCAACCCTTCGGTTACAAGCCCGAAGCCCTAACCAGTAGACCACGACTGCCCACAAGACCCCATGTCCCTCACAAAAATGTCAGCATTTTTTGCTAGAGGGCCTAATCCAAAATGGCCACTGGCATCACCTTGATAAAGTATTACAAAAGTATTATTTAACAGAGGACAGTTATGTATGAAGACACTTTTTGTGGCAAATTGACCATGAGGATTGTGATTGACACAGTATTAGCACAGTATACTAACATGAACTAACACAAACACTAACATGGCACTAGAATTTTCCATTTTCAAAATAATAAAGTTAGGCCATCAAAATTTTCAAAATCTCACAGAATGTTCAGAAAATCTAATTCCAGCACAGTATACTAACATGAACTAACACAAACACTAACATGGCACTAGAATTTTCCATTTTCAAAATAATAAAGTGCACCTAGAATGATGCATGAAGACACTTTTTGTGGCAAATTGATCAAAAAAGATTTGTGATCTTGACATTAAGACATTGTTCTGACCAAAACCCAAGATGGCCACCATCCAGGAGGGCAAAATTGTAAAGTTTTACAAGGAGTAATAGAAGATCATTGGGGTGGTGCCTTTGACTACTCAGAGTGGCTGCCAACAGGCATACTGTAGGCTACTCAAACATGTCCTAAAACACTTAACGTTCGTTTTCAAAACTGTGCAACTCACCGAGTGGTTAGTGGTGTTTGTTGATTATTAAAAGAAAATATATCGGCGCAATGTATGATTTCCAGACGTCTTATTTGGTATTGTAGAACTATTTAGTCAGACACCTCACTACTGCTCTATATTTGAACCTGAAGCATAGACGGTGGCGCAGTAATATCAACGTGCAATGAGTCTTCCAACAGAAATCAATGGGGATTTTACAAAATGCCAAATAAAATACGAAACAGAAACTGTATTTCGATACGCTACTTGTTTTGGAACATCAACAAACACCACTAACCACTCGGTGAGTTGCAGTTTTGAAAACGAACGTTAAGGGTTTTTTTAGGACATGTTTGAGTAGCCTACAGTATGCCTGTTGGCAGCCACTCTGAGTAGTCAAAGGCGATTCAAAAAAAGGTCAGAAAAGGTCGAGACAGGACCAATCTTCAAAATTTCGGTGTCCACCACTCTAGTTCATCCAAAACAAACCAGAAAAGGGACTCAAAGTGCTAAATACCAGAATTTTCCTTTAAATAATACTTTTGTAATACTTTATCAAGATGATGCCAGCGGCCACTTTGGATTCAGCTCTCTAGCAAAATGTCGACATTTTTGCGAGGGTCATGGGGTCTAATTTGTTTTTATAAAGTGTGTATAAAAGTCAAATCAGTCGTCAATATATTAGACAGAGAATGATCACAGAATTGAGGTTTATGACCCAACTAAATGTGTAAATAAAAAGAAACAATGTGCACACACACACACACTTTACCTCTGAAGGAGCTCTAGCGTGGAACCCAGATCTACTGGATAGTGGATGTTCAGGCAGTAGTAGCTTCCAAACATCAGGCAGATGGCAGTGATGAAGTTGGAGATATGGTCGTTCACAATCTTGCCGTCTATGCTGAGCATGAACTGCCTTGCAGCATAGCAGCAGGTTCCTGCAAAGAACAGCACATCAGCTATTACCATTCAAGTGCAAACACAAAATGTTTTGAATGATGCACAATAACAGAACAGACTGTTTTGTAGTGAATCTCATAACATGATTACTTTCTCAATACAAAATATAACTAGCATTTTTAAAGGGATATTCCACCATTTGGGTAATTACACTCATTTTCCACCTCCCCGTGAGTTAAACAATTGATTTTTACCTTTTGCCTGAATGAGAGTATAGTTCCATGTGAAATCAGCCCAGAAAATCACTGTTTCATTTTCTGTTGGTCTTATTTCACTTTCTAACTTGAGACAAGTTTTGAATAGGAAAATTACCAGAAATCTTAGTCACTTTTAAACGTGATGCTAGTAGGCGAGATGCTAATGGTCTAATCCAATTCAATGGTCTATACTAGGCTGGAGCTAAAAGTGGTATCGCCAGACTCAGAGAGCGGCTGGATGAACTGGAGAAAGGTAAAAATCAATTGTTTAACTCAAGGGGAGGTGGAAAATGAGTAATTCCCCAAATGGTGGAATATCCCTTTTAAAGCGTAACTCTTGCCAAAATGCATCCTAGGGTGTTTTTGTGAATGTACACGAGTCAAACATTCTTTTAAAAGCATAAATACGTCCAAAGCGCCACTTTTAAACTTGTCCGTGTCCGTCGTTTTCGGGTCAAATGGCCTTTTGAATGGGAATAGTACGGGCACTACTATTTTGATACATGATCGCGTCAAAATCGTTATTTTTATAAACACTAAGATGGCTCGACACAAAATGAAACTTTGATTAAAGAATCAGTGTGTACACATGAACGAACATTGAGAACATTGTTGGTGTACCAAGAGTTTACTAAAAGAAAGGTTTTGAACAACTCACTTGGTTTTTCTGCTCGTCGCCATCTTGCCAGTCAAGAAGTGAGTTGTTCTTTTTAGTAAACTATGTGTACACTAACAATGTTCAAGTTCATGCGTAGAGACACTGATGATACTTCAATTAAAGTTTCATGTTGTGTAGGTATGAAAGTAGCAGTGCCCTTACGATTCCCATTCAAAAGGCCATTTAACTCGAAAACGACAATACGGACAAGCTTAAAAGTGGCGCTTCGGACTAGTTATGTTTTTAAAGGAAAATTTGACTCGAGTACATTCAGAAAAACACCCTTGGATGCATTCTGGCGAGAGTTATGCTTTACATGTCACCGTGCATTTTACGTAACATGTCCATACAGACCCCTTCAGTAAACTGGAATAAACTTACCACATACAATGATGCAAGGGGTCACAGGCAAGCCTTCCACGTGTACTTCATTTGCCAGGCATGTCTCCTCTACGTAGTGGAAGAGGTTCTCCTCTTTTTCATTGAAGTAGGAGAGAAGAAGCACCATATCCTTGATGTCACCTGAGCTGTCCTCCAACGGCCCTCTCAGAAATTTCAGCTTTATTACAGTCTCCAAGACGCGTTTGCTCTTGTCTGCGCAAACAGTTGTCATAAAGTTCAAAAGCCGTTTTCCCTTTTTTTCTACACTACTGAGGAAAGTCTCCTTAAGTGGTAGTCCTGTGAGCTGTAGGAAATGGACGGTCATCCCAATTTCTTCAAATAAAAAAGGTCATTCCTCCCTTAGGCATTGGAGATCTGTTCCTGTGTTTATTGCTTGATGTCGGGAGTAGTAAGTGCACTTCATAAGGGCTTGTACCTCTTCTGGACTGAAAGTATGCTGTTCATGAAGCATCTTCATTTTAACCTTTTTTTCCTGTTGGCTTTCCAATGTCTCACTGACTGGCATGAACTTCAAATTCCACTTTATGCAGCCATACGTGTCCTGAACAACCGCCCTTTGCGCAGCTGGGATTTCATCTGTGTCGGAGTCACCCGTTTCCTGTTTACGCCTCTTAATCCTGGGTGTTGAAGGCCGCTTCACGTTGTCAATGCGGGCTTGTAGCTGTTTGACTAGTGAATGATATCCTGCTCCCACTACCTCACCTTCTATGACATCTTTCAGGGACTGTGGATACTTGGCAACAATTTTTTTGGCAACTTCTGTAGCCTCTAGTTTACTTGGAGATGCGCAAGTTTTAATCATTGCAGAGACAACAATGCGGATCATTTCTCGCCGTAAACGTGGGCTTGGCCTTTTCCCTCTCTCCAAGCACTGCATCAAGTCTTCAGGAAATTTCCCCCATGGAATCTGAAAGCTGTCAACCCAATCTGCAGTTCTAATCAGATTGCTGGGTGAGGTGCAAGGTGAGAGTGAGGAGCGAGTAGAGGTAGGAGAGGTGAGAGGTGAAACGGAAGGACTGACAACTGACTGGCTGTGAGTTTCAGGGCTCTGAACTGTAAAACAAAAATAATGAAATTAAAAATGTATTAAACTGATTGGTTTGTCTGCGTACCATTAGTTCATTTGATATTCAGAGTTGCAAATCAATTATAAAAACAGATGAAAATTTTCTGCCTGGAGTAGATCTACAAATTCTATAATAGAATATGTTCTGACAAGAATATGATGGAAGATGATTGAAATGTAATATGTGTTTTAGTCACACTTATGTATTAGGTACAGATTTTTTTGCAAATTTTGTGTAGAAATCGTGGCTTATAATCGTGAAATTACGATATGTGAAGTATACTGTACATGGAGGTCTATCCAAAGTCACCAGCGTGGTTGACATAATGCAGCAGATTCATCCCGCAAGTAGGCCTATCTGATTTTGTAGGAGGTACCTGCTCAAGAGGCACACATTTCCGGGGTAAGACAGATCGCAGAAAATAATCAAAATCAAATTTGCTCCTGTGCTCGTTTTTCAACATGTTCTTTATATTCTGTGAGCATAAAAACTAATGTTTGGTATTCAACTGATCATCAAATGAACAAATGGTATTTGGACCATTGGTAATCCTTGGTATACATTATAAATTCTGTTGATTTGTACTTACTGGTTTGTTTCCATGCAGCAACCAATCTTCTTGCTTGTACTGGTCGTAAAACTAACGCAAGATCAGCCTCCTGTATAAAGTTAAGATCATCAGTGGTCTCAACACCCGATGATTGTAGTGTCTCCTCCACAAGGTTTAGAATCGGGTCTGGGAGGTCTGGCAACACCTTAGTAATGGAACTTCTGATGTGGTTTTGCTCTGAATCATCCATTTCTAAGAATGAAAAAGTGAATAAAGTTCAGTTTACAGCAAAATGATTGACAATAGAAAGGCATTAATTATTGTGACAGCACACTGTGTTTCAATGGAACCAATTGATATCCATCCTTCTGGTAAGATGGCAATGGATAGAAATCAGTTAAGTCACTGATGTTCAGACAGTGCATCCTTTCATTGTCCTTTCTAACAGAGTACATATGGAAATGAGCTAAGAACTCAGCACTGTACACTGACACAAGAAAATGAATAGTGTCATTTTTTATCAAAATAAGCACTAGTTCACCAAACTCCACGTTATCCATATTACCAGTCACAAGGAACTGTCCTTTTTTGTACAATGTTCCCTTATAAGACATTTCTACTGTGACCTTTGTGTCAATATCAGTGAAGCCAAACGGTCTGACTGCATCTTGAATGGCTTGACTGTAGAGTGCCAGGTAAAATGGGGAATTGTCTTTGACTTGCAGAACAACTTGGCCAAGCGATCCTGCTGAGAGGTAAGCCTGCAGCATTTGATGTCTTTCAGAGAGAGTAAAGCAGAGGTTTTTGAAATTCTTTAAATTCCTTGCACATGTCTTGAAATAACTGTGCTTGCTCTCGAATCTCATTGTCCAGAGTCTGATCAAGGGGCCAAATTTCAGAATGAGTGCCGGATAATGACGTAAATAATGATGCTTGGGTTTCAGCTTAGTGTTTGGGAACAGAGCTTTTCTTGACTCTAAATATTCTTGAATAAGAACATCAAGAAATGCAACCTGAGGCACAGAGATTTTCTGAGCGCATACCATGTCCACAATGTCTTTTAGCTGCAGAATCAACTGCCAAACATCATCAGCTGTGTCTTTCACTAGGTCACCAATTAAAAGGGGCAGCAGCCTCAGAAAATTCCAGTTCTGTATGGCCTGTCCTGACAGTTTCTTTGCTAGAGGCTTGACTGTACACGGCTTTGTAGAAGCATCAGATGCACAGTATTTGAACTGATTAATGCGCCGATTCAAAGTGGAGTAAGTGAACCATTTCTTTGTCTTCACGAAATACTTAAGACAGAGCGCAACATCATAGGACAAAATGCCCTCAAAGATATCATGGCCTAGACAAGGTGGCAGACCTGGCTGACAAACATGAAAGTAATTTAAAGAGTTGAAAACTGACCTGAACTTCACTCCTTCTGGTGTATCTTCAGTCTGGAGGCGGTCAATGGCAGAATCGTACTTCTCAATGGTGCGCTCTGGTCCACACAGATTCGGATCATCACCCTGAAATTGAGAACGAGTTATGAGGCAGTACCGACAAAAATATTGAGAACAACTGAAATTTTCAGAAAAACCACCAATGCAATGCGAGCCCAAGTTATCGCCAGCAATGCAATACAATGTCCCTCTGACTACAGTGTTATGAGATGTCACTATCCCATTCTCCTCCAATTCCTTCACGTCGCCTAGAAATTCAGAGAACACCTTAGCATGCCCAAATTCTTTGAAATCTTTCTCTCTGCACAATAAAACAAGTGACATGTGGTCTGTGTCAGACCGTACATGAAGCGGCAGATTAGCAACAGACACATAAACAGCTAATACTTTATGTTTGGTCCTTGCAGAGCCTAGAGGATTAACAACTTCAAAGGCATCTTGGTATAGCACTAACTTTAAACAGGATGGGTTTTGCACAAAAAAATCTTTGTGTTGAAATATTTGACCATCACTAATGTCACTTAGAACATCTGCAGAAGTCTCAGTCGAGTGCGCTCCTGATACACAACTCAGCCATTGATCAGACTCTAACAAATATTTCAAAGTCTCCCTCACTGGAACATAATAGGCAAACCTGTCTCTCCGATTCTCATCTCTTCCTAAAAACAATTTCTTAGGCTCAACAAAGTTGAAATTTTTTTTGAAAGACTGAGTTCTTAAGTATGCTGTCCTCATCGGCCCTGTATGACATGCAGAAAACAGATCGAAACCTTTGACAGACTCACAAACTTTGGTGATGTCCTCATCTGACAATGGCGTCTCATTTTTTAGCAGTGAACTAAGTTTACTCAACATATATGTCTGACCCAAGTCGTGAATGTTTTGCATCTCCTCAACAATATTCTGAATGGTCGAAGCAGGTAGCAGAAACTGCCCCTGTAATTTCATGTAAAACAAACTGACATTTCTGAGAAAAAGATCACTGAAATTTTCTGCTATATCCAGATCACCTTCTAAGTCTACCTCATTCACTTGCGGGCCAAAGCTATCCGACTCAGTTGCAACGGTTGCAACCGATGACTGAGATGCAGCTTCTCGGAACAAATCACTGATACTGCCATCTAACAAATCTCTGTGTTTCCGTGACATGTGAGATGTAAATGAAGATTTGATATTGAAAACGCATCCAATCACTGGACAACCTACTGCACGTCCTTCAGCAATATGTTCCTTCAAGTGTGTTAACAGATCCTTGATCTCTTGACAATGGTGTTCACACAATGCAACTGGGCATCTATAAGTATTAACAACGGCCCCAACAGTAACAGGGGCAGCAGGCACGTTATGTCTGCGGTAAAAATGTGCCTTGAATGCTCCATATCGGAAAAATGTCCTACGCAACCGGCACCACAACACTTAAATAAACAATGTGGTTCATTCCGATGAAGTTTGCAATGAAGAACATAACCTCTGAATGTCTTCACTGTCTTCCCACAGAAATTGCAATTCAACATTTCAAGCTACATTTAACTTTACTGTGAGACAAATACAAAACTTGAGAAGCACCTTGATAAGATATTCGTAATGTAGCAAACTTCACCAAAAACAGAGTAGCAAAAAATTAGCAACGTTAACGTTAGCTCTCGAATAAAAAATAATTTTCCTCGCCAAAGCAGGACAAATCGATACAACCATCCATACAGAGCAGCATAGCTAAACAAAGTGAGCCCTGCAACTGAAAAAAGGCGCAATTCGTCTAGTTAAAAGAGTCAACGGTTACCTACTTTCGAAAAACAACGCCGTCATGTGATAGTCTTGTACCACCTATTTGAACCTATGCCACACCCAGTATTCACAGGAGCGAGGGAAAATTAGCTGTTAGCCAAGCTAATTAATATTATCACGCGTTACCTTTGAAAAACACTGCTAGCTTAAAATGTTCACATCCCTGGATACAAGACATATTCCCAGAAGTATGGGAAACAACTCGAATAAACAATTAGATTTACAATGTCTAAACTGCACGACCTCAAGAACACGTTAAGCATAGTGCATCGCAATGTAGCCTAATATTTTACACAGCCTAGTGAGCCTACCGTCAGTACGTAGCACACCAGCAAGTGGGGTTAGTGATACCTAGCTAGCTAAGGATTCGATAGGGCGAAAACATAATAATCTGCCTAGCATTAGCCCGATAAATAGACACAAAAGACAAGGCAAATATATAATCACTACAGGCAGCGCAGTGAGGTAGAATTATAAGGACAAAAAATATATGTATATTACCTTAGATCTGGTCTTCTTATCCGAGTCGAGATGGCCAAGATGCTTTGCTTTTCTCAACGTCTCAAAGTCTGCACCACACGAGGCATCGCGCTACGCTGGACTGCGCATGTGCATGCCGCCTGCTTCAAACAACACATATATGGTCTCTCCAAATAAAATGGCTTTGAATGTCAAGTGTTCCAGTTGGTGAATAGTTGTTTTAATCAAATAATGTCCAATAAGGGTTTTTAATATTAAATATGGGCATTTCCAAGCAAGTAGACGTTTCATTTGTAGCCTACCCTTCCCTTCATTAGAGTCTTCATAATTACCTTTGACTTCAGTGTCACTATTTTATGCCTTAGTGAAACATGCAGTCAGGCCTACTGCTTCAAACTGATTAACAGTAGGCTAGTAGTCTAGTTGAACAAAAATGGGGGGGGGGGGGGGAGTTCAGTAACACTTGTTCATGAGGGGTGCCAGTATTTGGAAGTAAGTATGTATGTTTGTCTTAAAGGTTTTGGATTTTTCACTTTCACTTGAAACTAAGAAATCAACAAAAGGTATTTTTTCATACCTTTTCCCCCAACTTTACCAGGGGTGCAGCCGTTTTAAAAAGAAAAAAACACATTTGTATGCCCATTTACTGTTGACATTTCACAGTTCTTCACTGTAATTTCACACATATTATGATAGTAAAAATAAAGTGGTGTGCTGTTTCTTGATTTAGGGTAATTAAATGTATCTACTACAGTGATAAACTGTTTTACATTTTATGGTCTGTTACTGTAGCCAACTGACAGTTCTTCACCGTAATATTTCGCATATTTTGACAGTAAAATGAAAGTTTTGTGCCGTTTCTTGTTTTAAGGTAATAAGATGTTTCTTCAACAGTAGTATACTGTTTTAGGTTTTATGGTCTATTACTGTAGCCAAATCTAGTTATTCACCGTAATATTCCACATATTTTGCCAGTAAAATTAAAGTTTTGTGCCGTTTCTTGATTTAGGGAAATTAGATGTTTCTTCTACAGTGATATACTGTTTTAGGTTTTATGGTATGTTTCTGTTGCCATTTCACAGTTTTCCCCTGTAATTTTTACAGACTTTTTTTACAGTGTATGCCTTGTCGTGTTGCTCAGCAACAGACAACGAATAGACATGCGTGATCTCATTTGCTATCAGAGATTGTGTTTGGCTTACATCGTTGTACTTCAGAACTGTTAACGTGGACAGTTCCCCTTAGGAACTATAGAACAGTGCAGGCAAGTTCACGTTATGAGCATGTTCGGGAAACAGCAAGCACACAATCAGTCAGAAATATATCAGCTGTAGGCCTAGGCCTCTTAGGTCCGTAATGCGGATGTCAGCCGCACGCGCGCTTGAAACATGATGAAACAATGAAACAAAATGAAACATTTCATAGGGGTGTCATTTACCAGCCTATACCTATTCATTGAATTGTTATGGCAAATATTACATTGAGACACATAGGCTGCATGCGCACATTATGTCCAATGCATTTATACATCAGTCGTGTTGTGTGTTTAATTAAATAAACCAATGGGGGAAAAAACTTCACAATTGTATCGGTATGCTTATACCTACACACATCAAGTGCACTACTCCAAGCTGTCTCATTGAACATCACCGGCGGAGAATTATTCACTCTGTGGACATGACCAACCCACGTAAGTACATTACACATTTGCTTTTGATGAAATTATGCTGAAATTTTGTTTAAGTTATTTGAGCTACTAAGTGGGGTGTAGTCCGACATGTTTCTGTGGTTGCAACGCCAACTTCAGTTTAGGCATAGTTGGAGCGACTTTTTAATAATAGGCAATTTAGCTAGAAAACTGTAGGCATTTAATAAAAGTATTCTCTTAGACAGTGTGTGTAATAAGTGTAAGTCAGTGAGTGAGAAAAGGTAGGCCTATTTGTGTGAAGGTTTATAATGGCCTAGCGTAATGTTTTTCTTAGAATCATTCATTTGTAAAATGTTTATTCATTTAGCCTAATTGGTAAGCCTAAACAGCAAACACTGTCTTCCTCTTAAGCAGTTAATTAAATAAGACATGTCAACTTTAATCACAAAGTTGTTGTGACCAACTTCAACAGAAAGCAATATAAATAGAAAGGTGGCAAGTTGGCAACTAGGTTGCAGCGTGTGTAGATAATTGTACAAAGCCCGCCGTCGCCAAAAGCGTAAAAGGCTGTTTAACCGCATGTAGGCCAAGGCCTAGCACAAGGCAAACACTTTCTTCCTCTTCGGCCGTTTATTAAATTAAACGTTTTTTAATCAGTTTCAACAAAGTAATTGAAAGGTGGCGTAGCCTAAACGTAGCACTAAAGGAGTGGTTAGGCCTACCAGCGCTTAGGCAATTAAACAGCCCTACCATAAACCTATGACACCTGTTCTCTAACGTGTCTACATTCCAGAAGGTCGTGCTGCTTCTTAAGAATATTATTTGTATGTGTTTTTTGTAGCCTAATAAATGGAGAAACTATGCACTAAACACCGAATTAGACTATGCTACTTAAGCTGGCCTATGCGTGGGTAATGTGGGAGAAGGTCATTTATTACAGCTGCTAACAATTAATGGCTTAGGCTATTAGCCGACTTTCATTGATTGCAAGCCGATGTTATTTCTCTTCATATATCCAGCCTACACAGCATTACATTTAATGAGTCTGAAACGTCTGTCACTGTTGTAGCCTAAATTCAATAAGCAAACAAACCATTAAAGTCACCTGTTAAAGTAGGCCCCTATGACATTTTAGCCCATTGTCCCATTCAACTAACACATCAGAATTATAGCCTACTGCAGCTTATCTCCGGAGAGAAGAACTGCTCTTTTATGATTTGCTGGTTCTTTTGTGTACTAAAAAGGCATGCGTATGACATAGTGGCAACCAGGTGATAAGCGGGACAATGGCCTTCAAGGTGTCCCGTTATAAATAGGAATGAATGGACTCTGGCAGGGGAATACCCTCCGCTGCGCGTCGGGAGTTCTTCGCATCCCCCTCGTCCATAAATTCCGTAGGCCTATAGGACAGCTTTGGGGACTTTATCCCTGAAGCTACTTAATATGGCTACACCAGCTGATTCACCAGAAAGTAGGCTACTCTGACATAAGTTTAATAGTCCAAACACCCCCCCCCCCCCACACACACACACAGAACCGCGCGCGCGCACTGTACAGTCTCACCACATGCACCGGCCTTTGAATAGAACCACGGACAGCTACCAACCGCTAGTAGCCTAGGCTTTCGACCTGCTAACCACTGACACCAATAAACAGAACGGTTATAGCATAATAGGCCTACCATAATCATATAGGAAAATATCTACACATTAACCTAAGCACAACTGCATAGGCCTTAGGCTACAATGTAGGCCTAGCCTATGACCGCACAATAGGCTACATTAAACACAACAGTGCCAATATGGCCTACTGCTGTTTGTAGCATAGTTTCCAGCAGGTAGCCTAAGAGGTCACACTTACCATCCCTGACTGGACTTCAGAACTAAAAGAAACCTATGACGTACCATTTGATGTTCTCTGTAAAGGCATTCCATTCAGCAACGTCATTGACACATCCAAATAGTTCGCTGCATGTCGACACTGCGCGGGCTAGTAGACACGTTAACAATGAAAACTCTCCTGCACGTAGTGGTCTGCAGGGTCACGACACAAAAGAATGCGGCGCAGGACAAGTTTTGAAAGCTCTATGTGGGCAGGAGCGGACCTAATGTTACAGATGCGGGCGGGAGCGGGACAGAATATAGAGCGGGTGGCCGCGGGACTGAGAAATCTGTCTGCACAGACCTCTACCTTCACTTTTACACCTGTTTAACAACACATGTCCCAATTCCAAGCAGGCCTTACTCAACTGTAATTTTTGATATCAAAACAGCTAAACACGTTTCCAGTCAAATTATTTATGTCTAACTAAACGCTATTTTGTGGGACATATGGAGAAAATCTACATCATTATACACACGGATATGGCAAACCATGGCCATGATGTAGATGACACAAAATTGGTACAAATTATAGCTCTACCAATCAAGTCCATGAACAACAGACTGAATGTCATTAAATAAATTGTACCATGCCTGACAAAAGTCTTGTCACCGCTCACCAAAATGCTGCAGGTAGTGTTATACTGTCGGTCAAAAGTTTTGTCACCCTTCACAAAAACTGTATTTTGCACTGATAAAAGCACACTTTTCATTGTTATAATCCAGTGCTAAAGTTATAGCCAGTCAGAGGTTAGCTGTGAAAGCATTCCTGAGAAATATCAGTCCATTTCTAATGGACCATAGACTCAAGTTTATAATTATCATTATTATTATCAGTGCCAGAGGAAGCAAAATAGCCCTAGAGCATCACCTGGCCATGGTCATGCTTCACTTTAAACATGGTGCAGAATATTCCTCATTCTTCCTCAAGCATGAACAAAACCAAAGAAGAATACCAAATCAAAACCATATAAATGAGTGGCAATAGGTTTGGCAGTTAATTCTATGGAGCAACGGAGCAAATCTAGAACTTTTTGGGCCTCCTTACCAGTGGTTATGTCTGGTGGATGAAGATGCACCATGTTTAAAGTGAACATCTATGGCCAAGTGATGCTCTAGGCCTATTTTATTTCCTCTGGCACCGATAATCAGCTGCATATAAAAGTCAATCAAATATTTGGACATCCTTTGATAAAACATCATACTGTCCATAGACACCAATAGACATGTAAAGTGAGTAAACTTGAGTCTATATGTCCATTAGAAATGGACTGATATTTCTCAGAATGCTTCCACGGCTCATGTCTGACTACCCATAACCTTAGCACTGGATTTTAACAATGAAAAGTCTGCTGTTATGAGTGCAAAATACACTTTTTGTGAAGGGTGACGAGACTTTTGCCCGTGTCAGTTTGACAGTATTACACTTCTCGCAGCATTTTAGTGATATTTTGGGATGAATGTGGGGACATCAATTGTTTTTTCAGTTGTGTTATGCTATTGAAACTGTCCTGGTTTGTTTGTTTTCTCAAATAAACTACAGAAGTGTGTGTATTTTGCTTAAACACCAACATTTGTAAAGGGGTGACAAGACTTTTGTCAGGCACTGTAAGTGCACTACGGGGACTCAGAGAGCTGAAAGATTCATGTCAAATAATGAGCATAACTTATTGAAATGCCCAAAATATACATACAAATTCATTTTGAAACTGTGTCTTACATTTGACATTCAAAACTCCATTTTCTAACCAGACAAACATGGCGTTGACAAATTAGGCAATTTGGGGCTCATAGTGTTTCAATCACAAAACCTTAAAACTGAATTATTCAGCTGACATAACTACCCAAAATACGTAAACATTGTACATAAATAATACGACTTTTCAGACCAAAGACTTCAGTGTTGTAAATGGCAATAAATAAATACAATTAGTAAACACCACTGAAAACTCAATTTGATTGCCAGCCATATTCCCAATGTTGCTTTATGAATCGTACACTAACACATGTTCCATTTCTTTTGCAGATACTGCAAACATGATGCCTGGTACTTGTCAGATGAAGGTATAACACAGATGGGTGACATTATTTCCACTCCTCAATTTCAATTTCAAAATCTTCTATATATACACTCAATCTAGTAATAGTTTAAACATGAATAGATGCAAGAAACCTGTTTCCAATTCAGCATTGAGGAGGAGAGCCAGGGTGGATCTGAACAAAATGTTAAGGGACATTGGTGAGGGTATATGTGAGGTGACACCTCCTCCCAAACACCTTGAGGATGTTGTTGCACCTGCAGATATAAACATGGGAGAAACTGTTTTATTGGATCCCGAAGCAGCTGTAGGGTCTGTGTCAGGGGAAAGGGGTTATTATGATAATGATCATGATGACGATGAGGGTGACAATCTGGGCGAAATGTCTGACTGTGAGGAATCTGAAAACCTCACAAGTTGCCTTTCCAACTGGGCATTGACTTATGGCATTTCGCATATTGCCCTCACTGCTCTCTTGGCCATCTTAACTGTGTATCATTCAGATCTGCCTAAGGATGCCAGAACGCTTTTACATACTAGAACAGTATATTCTGTCAAAGGGCTCTGTAATGGTCTATATCATTACTTTGGCATTGTTGAAGCCTTTAGAAACACACTGTGTCAGTGGAAGGACAAGCTGGTTGATGGTTGCTGTTTACCACTTCAGATCAGCATTGATGGCCTTCCACTATTCAAGAGCTCTAGCATACAGTTATGGCCGATTCTGGGTATGCTAGTTAGTGTTCCGATGAAGGAGCCAGTAGTAATAGGGCTGTTTTCTGGCACACATAAACCTGCCCCCTCTAAAGACTTTTTAACAGATTTTGCGTGTGAGCTGTCTATACTCCAGGAAGGGTTCAGCATTGAGGGGAAGTGGTTCACCATGCGACTTCATTCAATCATATGTGACACACCTGCCCGTTCATTTGTCAAAAACACAAAAGCATTCAATGGTTACCATGGATGTGACAAATGTATACAGACTGGGGTGTATATAAATAATCGCATGACATACCCCCTTCTGGATAGTATTCCGAGAACTGATGAGGCTTTTGCAAGGCAGGAGGATGAGGACCACCACATGGGTCCTCATGCCTTTGTAGGTTTAAATGTTGGACTGGTTTCACAGGTCCCACTTGACTATATGCACCTGGTGTGCTTGGGTGTGGTCAGGCGTCTCCTCCATCTGTGGCTCAAAGGCCCATTAGCAGTCCGTCTTCCCTCCAGAGATGTGATCAGGATCTCAGAGAACCTTGTGCATTTGAAACAGCACATTCCAAGGGAATTTGCACGAAAGCCAAGGTCTCTGAAGGAAGTGGATAGGTGGAAGGCTACAGAGTATCGGCAATTTCTTTTATACACTGGACCAGTGGTGTTGCGGGATGTGCTGAACCCTGTGGCCTACTCCAACTTCCTCCTGTTGTCGACAGCTATGTGTATCCTGATCTCTCCTCGTCTCTGTGTCACATACAGTGACTACGCCAACAGCCTCCTACATGCGTTTGTCACTCACTTCAGTGCCATATATGGGAAAGATCAGATTGTTTACAACGTCCATGGCTTGACGCATTTAGCACAGGATGCAAAAGTCTTTGGCAGTTTGGACAAGATCTCCTCTTTCCCATATGAAAACTATCTATCACAACTGAAAAGCATGGTGCGCAAACCCTCCTGTCCACTGGCTCAAATCATAAGACGACTATCGGAACAGTCTCAGTCTTCCCATGAGCCAAAAGCCAGCTCACAGCTGAAAAGAGAGCACAGTCGAGGCCCTGTGCCTACTGGCAGTGGGGTTTGCCGTCAATATGACGAGATGACAGTGGAGAACTTCACTGTCAGTACAAAGTCCAATGACTGCACGTTTTTAATCAGTGGGAATGTCTGTAAAATCAGCAACATCATCAAGAGCCACAATGAGGTTTACGTTGCCTACAGACAACACCAGAACAGCTGTTCATTTTTTAAATATCCTTTTGATTCTAAGTTCCTTCACATAATGACCACATCTGAGCTGGAATGTGAAACGAAATTTACAACAATGGCTAATGTGAGGCAAAAATGTCTGGCTTTGCCTTACAAAGGGAAACAAGTGATCATCCCCTTGTTCCACACAAAAGATTAGGCCCATGGACAGAGCTTTTAATCGTTTTCAGTTTTTGTTTCCAGTTATTGATATCAAGTCTTTTTTTTACTACATGTTATGTTAGAAATATTGTGGAGTCGTCTTCACAGATGAAGGCACAACAAACATAGTGCCATGTCATTGGTACAAAGACGGAAAGTGTGTGTGGCCAAGCTACGGCTCAGACCAAAAAACACAGAAAGCCATCAGGAGATGCGAAGTGCCGGGTCCCGGGTGGGAATTGTTCAATGCCCGCATCATATTTGAAAGAGGTGAGGAACATTCCAAAGCTATTCCACTGCACTATCCTCTGCTCCCTACCCAAAGGGAGAAATAATGTGGTTATGGTCACCATACTCATCTCTGACAAGCAAGGTTTTGGGTGACTGCATGAATATTTTGGTACCTGTCAATGTGTAATTGCTGTATTCTGTCATCAAACTAGATGACTTCACTGAAGCCACGCGTCATCTTAAGAATTATCTGCAAAGTGGAACAGCAGGCCTCCAGTCGGAGGATGAAGACATGCCAAGGAAGAGGAGACGGAACCTAAGGTATGCGGATTGCGGATCATGGTTTTCACATGCATACTACAAGCTATTTATTACTATAAATACAAGCCAGCCCATGGAGTAGTTGTGCTATCTCACATTTCCCCTGTCTTCACTAGATACGTAGAAACAGACAGTGACACAGAACATGCAGAAATGCCAACAACAGGGCCTATGAACCTAGCCATCACTAATGCCGTAAATCCCACAAATGTGGATATGCCTTTACCCTCTGTACGACCACCCCCCATCCCCTGTAAGTCTACATTTCACATAACCAAGTCACTATACAGTGTCTATTTGTCATATCCATATGTAGATTCATTGCCATGTGTTAATATAACGTCATACCTTCCATAAGCAGCCCCTTGTCAGAACAGGTCAGAACCAACTTACACGGACATCAGCTGGAATGTTCGTAAGGGGTCAGCTTCCAGGCCATTCACCGGTAGGAAATTTATAAAGCAATTCTAGTGCAAATAATAAAAAGCATACATGCATAAGTACTGTGGTGATGTCCTTTTGTAAGTCTTGTTCCTGTCTCCTGTCATCACTACCTGTCCTCTTCACACTTTCCCTCAAAGTCCACCAGCTGTTAGGAAATGGCTCGTTGAATGCAACTCCCCCGGGAAGACAATCTGTGAGCCCACTGTTGTTCAGTGAACCAGATCTGACACCCCAATTTCTACCAACATGTAATGGTAAGTTCTCAATGTGCAATATAAGTGTACTACAAACAACAATGCACAATACACAATGCTTGACACACACACAACTTGTTGTGTATTCCAGTATACAGTACAAGCACATGGAAACTATATTATGAGAAAATCAATTAAATTGATAACACGACAAAATTGCTGATGAATCTTTCAAGTGAATGCTGGACAAACCTAGGGTGAACATTGTTGAATAGTGTAATCTTATTTGATTTTAACTGGCAAATCACTATTTATTCACAATTTCTCAATTAGCAAATTATGCTAGAGAACAAGGGAGCACCTTCCTCTTCAGGCCAACTTTTAGGGTGGGACACGACACTGGCCCGATAACCTGCACAGGTAAGACAAAATTAAAATGGTGAACAATACTGTACACCTGACACATAACAGCCTTCACATCCACTTCTGTTGGAATTCCTGTTTCAAAATAGACACACACAGGCTGCAACATGTAATAAGTAGATGGTCAATTTTTATGGGCCTACTTGTTATTGGAAATATAAAGTTAATAGGACATGATCAGACTGTAAAATTTGCAAATAAATATGCAGAGAAGCAGTATTTGAATTGTGAATTTCTTCTCTCTCTCTCACCAATCTTTCAGAGGCACAGCTGCATGGCCTGTTGCTGCTGGAAAATATCAAGCAGCAGGTCAATCAACTTGCCACAACTGTGAATGTGGTGCTGGCAAGATTAGGGACCAGGGATGGCCAGCCAACATGTGAAATGCCTGATGACTTTCAGTTCCCTCTCGACAGCATAGAAGAAGTGAGGCGATTTGAGGAGTGGCTACAGAACCCTCAACATGACCGCAAAAAACAGGCCCTGGTAAGCATTTTCCTTCAAATCAAGAACGTAACAAATCTGACATTGTCATTATCAGTCATTGAATTTGCCCTGACGGACCTTCAGGACACAGCCATTGAAACCAACTTGCACCAATCATGGAGATAGATGTTGCCTCTTCACTGTCTGTTGCCATTTATTTTTGTATGTTTTAAAAACAACTGATGGGCTCCAGATCAATTCTCAATGTAGCCAGAGTGAAGTTAGAACTTGTTATTCTAACTTATTCTAGGTTGCAACTTCAAAACAGCACACTTACTATGTCACAACATAGATGGAAGAGAACTTAGGTACTGACTGCTAATTTCAGGGGGGGGGGAGCATCACAATTGTCATGTTTATTCTATCATTTTTTCACCCTCATGTCCACATAGGTGACCTCCTTCTCCTCTGTTGGAGGGGTTGATGTGAAGAGGGTGACATGGAACATCTTGGCATCAATATTTTCCTGCTCTGTGGCTCGCAGGATTAACTGGAAGGGTGTGAATGAGAAAATGGCCTTTAAGAAGATGGCATCCAAAGTCATCTTAACCAGTAAGTATTACTCCGATGTTTTCCATCACAATCACTGGCCATGGTGAATTGACATGAATTCACGTAATGTCCAACTCATTGGACACTTATCCAAACAGATTAGAGTAGAAGCATCTGTTGACTCCCTGTAACTACATCAGTTATATATATTGTATGTACTTTATTTCACAAATCTCCCTTCTCATCCTTAACTTCACTTATTTAGCAAGTAGGCCTAGTGTTTATGTTTTACACTGGTTATCAGCGGCAGCCGTGAAAACAGTTAGGGGCAAAGGGCAAAGGCAAACAACATTGCAGACCAATGGAACATTATAAATCCTTCTTGCAATTGCAAATGGGTCAACTTGTTTATTACATTAGGCTGATGCATTTTTAGCCAAAGCGACGTACAACATGGCAAACGGTTTAAAGAGTTTAAAAAAGGGTCTCTCAACAATTCCAGAACAATGTAAAACAATTGAAAGATGTAGAGTAGCCTACAGTAAGAAAAAGTGCATCAGTGAGTGCTGTTTTTTATACAGTCAATTGTCAGTTCTAGTCAAGTGCTATAGGAAGGCTAGTGTGAGTACTACAAGAGGATATATTCTCTGAATAACTGGGTCTTCAGGAGTTTTTTGAAGATATAGAGGGATGTCCCTGCTCTAGTAGGAACTGGTAGCGCGTTCCACTAACGAGGAACAACAGATGACAAAAGTTTTGGCCTGAGCGTACTGATGGCAGAGCTAGACGTCATTCGTCTGAGGAGCGCAAGGGTTGTAGCATATGCCTGTATGAGGACATTCGAGTAGGTGGGAGCAGAACCGGTGGCGAGTTTTTAGAGGCTTGAATTTGTTTAGAAGTTGAAACATTATCAGGCCAGGTGTCTTATGTGTAGGCCTTGTGTGGTTATTTTGAGAGCTTCAAGTTCTCACTTAAACACTGTAATGTGCCATGTTATTGGGATGCCTATATTTTATCACATCGCGCATGCTGTGGTTCACTGTCGGAATGAGATCTGTCACTTCACTGCCATCAAAAGCAATAGTTTCCACTCAGTAGATCTTATTTTATTCTAACTGATATTCCGAAAGATTCATTGCAATACTTGATTTTCGTGTTTGATATCGTCTAGGCCACGGAGCTAGGTCAGTTTGTTAAAAATTGCAAAAGGACAATGTCATTACTTAATGATATTAATTGTGTTCATGAGAAGAAAAATAAATAAAGGTGTTAGGCTACATTAATGCATAGGCGAATGCTATCCTAGATTTATTTGTTAACGTAACCTAATGTTTAAGTAACATTTCATGACTAGACGTTTATTTATTTATTTATGTAGCGTAATTGTTATTAACGACAAAATGAATATAGTCACCAAGCATTTTGACAAAGCAAACATACTAGCAAAGTTCCTTAATATAGGCTACACAAGCAGTTATTAGCACACACGAAAAAAATCTGAAATGTTCTCTTCACCAGATTGCCATATCACAGTGTCAGAACGGCCCATATGGGTAGCTAAAAGACAGTAATCAAGCGGTTAGTGTTCAACTATGAGATCGCTGCAAGACTGTTTGCCATGGTGGCAAATCTTGACAGATTTAGCCTAGATCTCTTTATTTTCTACTCCATACCTACTGTTGAACTATTGTCTGCCCCACACTAAATTACTTGACATCAGTAAATTAGCAGTAAACATGAATACTGTTTAGGGCAAGGAATTAAATATATTTCTTAATTTAGATTAACAGGTTGCCACTGATGCAATGGCACTCCTGAACTATGTCCTCATTGAGTGCTGCAGCTCTGGTCTGGTCCAGATCTCGCATTTGTCATATCAAACTCATCTTTATATGTGGCCCTACAACAACATTGTCTGTGTCTGTTTTCCAGGAGCAGTGCGCAATTGTGCTACAACGGCACAGGCTACAGATGATGAAATATGCCATCATGCCATCCGATGGTTCTCCCTGGCCCATGATAGGTTTGGAGGCCGCCAGGAGAGGATGGAGAGACAGCGGCGGGAACAGCAGCAGCAGCAGGAACAGGAAAGACACCGGCCGCCGCCGCGGCAGCGACCAAACTCCACTGCCTGTTTGACGGCGGAAGCCGCAGTCCAACAGCAACTGCAACACTACCAGTAGCCTAGTAACAACGGCCCAATTTACCCCCCCCCCCCTGCCCTCCAAAGACACGCACGTTTTTTGTTTTCGGTGTACAGCATGTGGAGCTGTTTTTTTATGTTTATGTAGGCAACAAAATATATTGGAATTAATCAATTGCTTTTGTCATGTTTCATGAAGTTGTTCATGTAGGCCTAATAAATTCAAACATTTATCTTGGCTTCTTTTGTTTCATTTCCTGATCCCATTGTAGCCTAGGCCTACATCCAGGCAACCGTGTAACTTTGTAAAGCAAGTTAATGCTATAACTTAATGCCTAGATATTAAAAAATTAATGCCAAGGATAAGGCAAAATAGAAGCTGGCAGTGGTCTGGTAAGCAGATCCGTAGCGCATCCGTAGACAGGGATCTGATAAGCAGGTCCGTGCCACATCTGTAGCGGATGATCAGACAGAGGACAAGTGCTGGTCCATATCCGAAACAGATATGTACCGCGGATCGATACCACATCCGTAACTCGGAAGATCACACGGACCTGGACCAGTACAAGTCCATATCTGCCGCAGATCCGTCAAACGGATCCAAACCAATTTTGGACCGATGTGCGTTTGGACGCCGGATCAGGTCCATTATTCAGATCCGTGCCGGACGTTGTGGTAGGTGTGGCCCAGTTCCGTCCCAGTGTATGTTTGCTATCTGGGATGACAATACTTCTCTGTTTCATACGTTTATTCACTCTCTAAATAAATTAAGGCAACTCCATTTCCCAGAAGCTCCTGAAAGCAATCTATGATGAAATTGTTTTCATGTTTAAATCCAAGCCCCGCCGTCTTGCACTATAGCCTCAAAACTCAGCCAGCGCGCATTATAGACGCGTCATCGGAGACCCTGAAATGACTGTTTGCAGAGCAAATTAGGAGCAGCCTAAAGTAAGTGGAGGTAACTCGTGTTCCTCACTGATCGTGGTTCCTGATGTCTGTTCAAAGGATATTTTCCCAAGTATTAATAGCTCAGGCTACTACGGCTACGGCCAATCGGTTACACAGTTTGCTAATCAATAAACAAATCGTAGTTCACGTGTGGATTTAGACCTACAATTAAACCAATCTCTAAAATAGGCACTGCATTCTAAGTTTTTTATTCTAACTTAAAATAGCTTTATGGATTTTTTTTTCTAATTAGATCTACATTTACGTTTTAAAATGAATTATGTGGTGCAGCCGCTGAAGAATTATTCTTGCGAGTAGGCTAGCATATTTTGTGCGTTTTTTGATTGTCATTACGCGATCACGTTAATTTTGAGAGCACTGATATACAGTAGCCTAGATAGTGTTTAAATTTACAGGCCATTTGCGTTCCACCTGTCACATGCGCCCCTCACTTGTACTGGGTTGATGCCACCGAAAAATCTCACATGCACACTATATTTTCTGGCTACGCCCTTAAAGTAGCCTATTTATTTAGTTTGTTTTAATTAGTCTAGTCGCCTGCAGTAGTTTTAGTGGTCACCTTGCTATTTTAAAGTTGTATCAGGTAGCTTAGTTGACTTCTATGTGGCCTAACACTTCAGCCATTTGGAACAGAAGAACACACCAGAATAGGCCTGTTTAGTAGGCCTAGGCCTAAGCAGGATTTGATGGCCGCATTCCTACACTTATAAAATGCAATTCAATGCGGAAGTAATCTAAGTATTCAGAATACGTTACTCAGATTGAGTAACGTAACAGAATATGTTACAGATTACATTTTTGGGCATGTATTCTGTATTCTGTAACGGAATACGTTTTGAAAGTAACCCTCCCAACACTGCCGATAAGTGCCCAAAAAGCATTACAATATGGCCGCCGAATGGAGGGACTTGCCTAAAAGGACTTTGTGAGAAGTGCATGTGTTTTGTGTACTATTAATAATTTGGACACCTTTCTTAATCGTCCTCAGTTTGCGTTCATAAAAAAGAAAGTAAACTTGTATGAGGTATATTTTTTAGTTTAATGTATATTGAGATGTTAAGATTAAGTTTGTTTCCCTGATGCTAGACGCATTGTGGTGAGTAAATGCTTATAACATGCTCAGAAGCTATAAGTGCCTTTGCAGTTTAGCAGTATACAGTGCATTCGAAAAGTTTTCAGACCCTTTCAAGATGTGATGGAAACTGTAGCTGAGAGCAAAACATATGGGGGGAAACTACAACCCCAAATCAGAAAAAGTTGTGTTGTTGTGTAGCCTGGCTAACGTCAGACCTCATCTCATTGAGATATCTCATTGAGATGGGGCCTGGGAACTAGACATTCATTTTCTCGTATTTGAAATGTGGTTTACGAATGCCCAGAGCCGTTTATTGGGCACTACGAATGTCTATCAAATGCGTCTGTACGTAGCTCATAACAGCTTCGGTGTATCGTCATCGTCTTGCTGCCCTCCCTCCGTTCTGTGATTGGTCCCCTAACTGAGGCGAAAATTTGCTCCATGGAATCCAGGCTGCCTAGCAGCGTGAATAAAATTGTGCGCGTAAGGCAGCATGGTAAATCCCAGGCTAGTTGTTGTGTAAATTGTGAATTAAAACAGAATGTGATAATCTGCAAATCTCTTAAAGGACAATTCCGGCGCAAAATGAACCTAGGGGTTAATAACACATTTGTACGAGTTCGACCGTTCGCTGGGATTTATTTTCATGCTAGTCGAATGTGACCAGTTTTATTGCAAACCGCTAATAAGTGTTTAACGCTAGCCTTCGGGGCACACGTACAGTAGAAAGAAATCGCTATTTCTATACCACTAACAAGGCTCAAAATAGCACCACACTTACACAGTAGCATAATGAGGGTCTCTACATGTAAACCGAAGCATTGAGAACTTTGTAAGTGTACAGGCAGTTTATTAAAAAGAAACACATTACCGTTCACGTCTGGTTCACATACAGGCAGGCGCCTTGGGAAAACGAAACTCTGGGATGTGAAGTGAATCTCATGTGAAACATTGTTGCTGAAAGAAAGGACTGTGCGAAAGAGAAGCACTGAACGCAACAGGAGACATAAGAGATGGCAGGCTATTTGAACGAATTTGAAGACATCGAGGATGAACCCTTATTGGACGTCGGAATATAGCCTACCAACGAAGAGCTGCGGAGCTCCGTGAAAGGGCTATGAGAGAGAGAGAGCTACCTGTAGTCAATGCTGCACACAGCCTCGCACTTCTAGAAACTGTAGGCTACCTGCGGACATTGTGAAGCTATAGCCACCGAAGAGGAGTGCCTGTGTTGCATGGAGTGGGACCTGTTGCGTCGCGACCCCCAAGAGACGCAGTGTTTTGTAGAGTCTGAAGATTTCCCCTTATTGATAAACAGGGCTGTAGTTGAAACTTTTTTCCATGTCCCGAAAAGAAATTGGAGGCGGCGATCCATACCAGAGAGACCAGATGGACATCCACTAAGTAAGTACACTATACAAGTTATGTTACATCGGAGCTATTAATTCTGATAGGCCTATATTGAGCAAATTACGTTTGATTTTAGTTCACATCGCCTGCCTGTATATGTGAACAACCAGACGTGAACGGTAATGTGTTTCTTTTTAATAAACTGCCTGTACACTTACAAAGTTCTCAATGCTTCGGTTTACATGTAGAGACCCTCATTATGCTACTGTGTAAGTGTGGTGCTATTTTGAGCCTTGTTAGTGGTATAGAAATAGCGATTTCTTTCTACTGTACGTGTGCCCCGAAGGCTAGCGTTAAACGCTAATTAGCGGTTTGCAATAAAACTGGTCACATTCGACTGGCATGAAAATAAATCCCAGCGAACGGTCGAACTCGTACAAATGTGTTATTAACCCCCAGGTTCATTTTGCGCCGGAATTGTCCTTTAAACTCATATTTAGCTGCCAACATATGTAAAAGAGCATCCCAGAGAGGCTCTTAGAAGTACAGTAAAGATGTAGGGGTATTCATCACTGTGTAAACCTGGACAAATGACGAAACAATGTCACAACATGCCAACAATGTATTTAGACATGATTATCTGGGCCTGAGCTTGTTTATATGGACTTAGGTAAAGTGGAAAAAGGTCCTGTGGTTAGACAAATCAAAATGTGAGATTATTTTTGGAAACCATGGACTCATCTGGACTAAAGAGGAGAGGCCCTATCAACGCTGGACTGGGACAAAAAAATGGCCCAAACAGCCCTCTACAATCGGTCAGGCACACTCAATAACATGCAATCCTGGCAGTATAGGCTATCCTTACATATGTACTAAGTGTCGTGGAGCAGTGCAAGTGAACAAGTATAAGTAACAGTGTTTCCTCTAGGATTTTTTTAAGCAGTGGGGGCAGGCCCGTCCGAACACCCGTCCGTCCCTTTCTTGCCTCTCTTTTCTTTTCTGGGAACCGGATTTAGCTTTCTTAGACTTAGACATCTTCACACCGTGACCGTCTGCATTGCCGCTTCTGCAGAATGAACGTTACTTCAAAAATGCGCCTAGCAGGGGAAGGCGGACTGAACCATTTCGTGCAAGGGAGAGGGTGCCTGACCTCAAACAATGTTGGCTTGGACACAATTTAATACATCAATCAACTGATGCATTTACCCGAAATATTTGCATCTATATTAGTTAATAACATTTATTAAGATCTTTAAATTAAGGAAATTATTTATTATTAAGGAAAATAAAATTCAACTCCTTAGGGGCCCTCCCCCCACTTGGGGCCCGGGTCATTTATTCCCACTTGTCCCCCCACTACGACGCCCTTGATTTGTATAGATAGCTGTTCTCTCAGCCAAAAGTGTTTTCATTCATTTCATGTTCTAGCTTTTAAACATTCTTTAAACATAAGAAATTCAGTGAAGTCTTGGGTAATAAGATTATTTTCTGTTATACAGTACATATAAGAGTTGTTAGATTAATTCAATGTGTGATTAGATAGTAGGCCTAGTTAGTTGTGAACCTCATGCTTCATGCTTACAGCCGGTGGTTGGTTGGTTGGTTGGGGGTTGGGGGGGGGGCATGGCCACCACTTGTGCATAGGGCCCAGAATTTGGTGCTACGCCCCTGGTTAGCGGCCGCCAACGGGGGTGCATAATGTCGGCAGGATCATTTAAAAGGCAACTGCGACTATTGTGCGTCTGCCCCATTTCTGATACCATGGGGGAAGAAAATTAAACCGTGGCGGGCCGCCACTACCAAATCAACATAGAGGAAACACTGAGTAAGTACGGGAACGGGCCTGTTAAGTCGAACAAGTATAAGTAAGTATATATACTCTTTTGATCCTGTGAGTGAAATTTGGTCTCTGCAATTATTCCAATCCGTGAATTAGTGGATGCCTACTCCGTCAATCCGTGCCTACTGGTCAGGATTCAAACCGGCAACCCTCCGGTTACAGGTCCGAGGTGCTAACCAGTAGGCCACAGCTGCCCCTAACAAGACTGTACTAACACTCTCTCTCTGACTCATTGGGGTCTGAGGTGGCTGGAGTAGGCTACACAATCTCCATATTCAAGTGTAGACCTAAATAGAAGCACTTTTTTTTGACATCATGGAATAAAAAACATGATCAAGAATACTCCTCTTGAGCAACTGAAATCCTATTTATCATTTTCAAAACTTTATAGCCACTGGTCTCAGTTCCTAAACATTTACAGAATTGTGTTAAATGAAGAGGTGAAGCAGCACAGTGGTAAACATTCCCTGTCCCAACTTTTTTGAAACATATTGCTGACATCAAATTCAAAATTAACATATATTTTCCATGAAATAGTCAACATTTTCATTTTCAACAATTGATATGTTGTCTGTCCTGTCTATGTCCTGCTGCTAAATATGGGTTTGTGAGACCTTGTATATTATCACATTCTGTTTTTATTTGCATTTTACACAACTTTCCAACTTTTTCTGATTTTGGGTTGGGCCTAGCCTATATAAATAAAGTTGTGTTGAGATTTATATGTTTACTTGTGCTTTAAACTTTATTCATACATTATGTGGTCCAAGAACTAGTGTCTTATTGGACCCACACATAAGAGCAAATATAGGTATCTGTTAAGAAAGTGTGGGCGTGGCTTTCACATTTAGTACCCAAATGCAACAACTGAGCAGTTAAACTGTTGACGCAGGACTAGTGATGGGACAACCGACTCTTACACGCAAGTCGGTTCAACCGGACGGTCGTTGGTTGGCCTACCGAGTTAATAGATTCGGTCACCGGTTCGCGCGAGGGGGGGGGGGGGGGGGGGGGTTATATCGCGCGTTACTTCCCCCGCCATATCGCTCCAAGACATGTAGCCTCAAGCTGCAAATGTCATGCTCTCCATGTCTCTGAAATTAGCTGACATACACACTCATATTGACCTACACTAGACTCAAGCACTGCCCATGGTTAGCCTACATTCGGTCTTGTTCAGTAGTCAGCTGTGCGCGCGGTCTCCTCGTGAGCCTACCAATAGCCTATTCACTTCGAACATTTAACTTAACTACCAAGATAACATAGCCTATGTCATATAATATTTCCCCCCTTTGTAATTTAGGATATGAATTTCAATGAACAATTCCAAGATGCACGAAACATAAAGGCTTTCAACTTACCAAGAACCTAGACACCCGTTTCATTACTCATGCATTAGCACGGTTACGTCTCTAACCTGTTGTACAGTCCTCGTGACAGCCTACCAACAAACATCTCATTTAACAACTACCAAGATAACATGATGTGTATTTGTATTTTATATCCATCGGTAATGTAGCCTATGAACCTCTATGTAGGCTACATAATCACCTAGATGCACGAGAAATAAATAGGTTTCTGCGATCGGTTGATAACTCAAACTTGCGATAACACCCGTTTGATTAGACTCATACCCTCGGTTACGGTCTCCTTCAGGCGCGCGGTCACTTCGTGAACCTACTATGAAGCCAGCAACATTCACCTCTCTAACATTTAACTTTCTAACTACAAAGATAACATGACGTGTATTTGTAGGCTATGTGATGAACTTCCCCATCGATATATGAATGGCCATGAACACAGCATCTACGATGCACTAAAACAAGGCATGGTTAATAACTTGCCGCGAACCTAGACAACCGTTTTGATTACATAGACTCATAGCCTATACCTCGGTTACGGTCTCGTTTAGTAGGCGAAGTAGCCTGATGCGCGGTCTCTTCGTGACAAACGAAGCCAGCAACATTTAACTTTATAACTAGGCTACCCAGGTAGCCTATTTGAAGCTTATGTGATGTAGGCTACTTTCCCATCAATAATGTGTTATTGAACACAATCATCTACGATAGGCTACTAAGGCTTGGTTAATAACTAACTTGTCGAGAACCTAGACCGTTTGATAACATTAGACTCACCCTCGACTACGGTCTTGCTCAGCCTGGCACGGTCTTCGTGAGGCTAAGCAACATTCATTTCTCTAACATTTAACTTTAGGCCTATAACTTTAAGATAATATGACGTGTAGGCTAATATGAGATGTAGGCCTACTTCCCCATCGATAATGTGTGAATTGCCATGAATAAATAATCTAGGCTACGATGCACTAACAAGGCTGGTATCAAACTTGCCGAGAACCAGATAAAGGGTAGGCTACAGCGGTTGTTGCACGGTTACATTCGGTCTCCTCGTGACCGCCTGCAGCCTACAGTCATTCACTTCTAAGCATTTATTTAACATGACTAGGCTACTAAGATAACATTAGGCCTATGTGTATTTGTAGGTATGTGATATAATACTTTCCCATCAATAAAATGTCCATGAACATAAGCATCTAGTTTGCACTAGAAAGCCTTATGTGATCGGTTGATTACAACTTGCCGAGAACTGTTTGACTCGTGTGGCAGCCACGGTTACGAGGCCCGGAGAACCTAGCGAACTGTTTGACTCGTTTGACAGCCACGGTTATGAGGCCCAGAGCAGGCTCATCATAGTTTGACTGATTATACTACCACTCCAGTAGAGGCGCTAATACGCGATACGATGAAAGAGTAGCGACAAGAACACTCGAGCACAGCCAATCAAGCCAGTGTTGCTCTATATGTGAAAATGGATGTTAGGAACACTGAGTCGGTTTTTGACGTTTGGCACTCGATTCTCCCGGCTCAGTGACACGAACCGGGTTATTTAACCGACACTTCGGTCAGTTCGTCAACACTACGCAGGACTGCGAATGACGTCTGACAATGCTATGCCATTAGAGTTAGGGTAAGTGCAAGGTTGAGCTCAACTAATCATAGAATAAAATGCACAGACGCAGTTTGCGTCACTAAAAATAACTTCGCAACAGGTATAGCCTATGTTAAGTCGAACATAAGTGTGAGAACAGCAAACGCATCCGATTAAATATGGTAGGTTATGAGGCTAAGTTTATACTGTCTGTTAAAAGTGACGATTTTGTGCTTTCATGTGGCACAGTCCGGATTTGCATTAAGAAGGTGTAAACAAGAAATAGCACGATTATTCCGTGTAGGCTATGTGTAGTGCCGTCTGCAGGCATATTTACTTTAATTTCCATGAGCAAACCCTCTCATGCGCAACTGGTTGTCTCAAATGTTAGCAAATTAGCGAATGTTGTGATCTAAATATCTGTCTGATATGAGTCAGTAAATAGGCACTCAAAACAAATGGATACAGGCAAAAAAATATAATCCGAAACTGCCCGTATGCGATTGAAAAATAGAATGGGTACTTTCCAGCTTTACGGGTGTTTACGAGGGGATTCCCCTCAATCTGTAGACAATGCCACTAGCTTCACAAGATGGCGCTGTAGGCCTAATGCATATATTATGTCTATGGCCTAATGGGCTCTGCTTACTTGGAGCAGAGACTTTCTAATGAGGAGACGCAGCACTCAAAAAATCCTCCATAGAAATGCATGGGGTTAGTTTGTAACGCCAATATGGCAGTTGTATCACACCCCTACCGCGGCAAAACGTCGACAGGTGAATACATAAAGCCAATCATGTTCAAGTTCAAGTTTATTTATATAGCACATTGTCATACACAATGTCACTCAATGTGCTTAAAAGAAACAAAAATAAAAATAAAAAATTGACAGTAATAATAATAGTAATTAATACAATGAAATAATAAAATAGATCAAGGGGGAAATAAGACTGAATGAATAGGAGGTAAAATAAAAATAAATAAATACGTAAGTTCAGTTTTTAGTTTCTTTTTGGGGAAAATCTGATATCTATTGGAAGCTGATTCCAGCGCTGTGTGGCATAATAGCTAAATGCCATTTCTCCTTGCTTGGTTTTAAATCTGGGGACTATTAATTGACAAGTTCCAGTAGATCTAAGCTCTCGACCAGGTGTATAATGGTATATGTTGTGTGTTGTGAATACATTAAGCCAATAATGTGGTGTGTTGTGAAGATATCGTGCCAATCATGTGTTGTGATCTCGCCGCTGGAGCAAGGTTGGTGTCGTGAAGCATTGCGCACACGCATTTCCGCTGATATAGATGCCAGATGAGTGCCCAAAAAGTGTTGCAATATGGCCGCCGAGTGGAGGGACTTGCCTAAAAGGACTTTGCTTGAAGTCGGCAAACCAGTTTCCAGATTGTTAACATGGCTGTCAACAACAGACAGTGGTCAACAAGCACCCATAGACAGTAAAAGAAACATGTTTTATGGTGCGTTCATGCCTCCTGGGAATATCAGGGACCGCCCCGTGATCACGCTGTTTTTCCCACTGCGAGTGTTCTTGTGCTTTGCCGTCAGAATGTGTGAAAAACATGGATGCCACAACAAAGGTTAACACGCTCACTAATCTTAAAATATGGTGTAAGACGCTTGTAAAAGAAAGAAATGCAGCTTTCAAGTGACAAAAACGGCAAATTGTCATTGCTCAATCAAATCTATTTGCATTAATATTTTTTTATTAGCCTACTTATGTGTATTAATATTGTATGAATGTTTATTTATTATTCCTTAATATGTGTTCAACTTCAAATTTATGCAAACACAATGTGTTGCAAAAAAGTTTTTAAAAATATGGTTTCCATTTAAATATGTCTTTAAAAAAGCAGGGTAGGCCTACCCGCGGAGTCTTAAAAGTATTAAAAAGTATTAAATTTCATTTTCCTAAATTAAGGCCTTAAAAAGTATTGAATTTCACCTCAAAGTATGGCATTTTTTCACGGAGGTCTTAATTTTTCAAATGATCAGTAGATTTAGTCTAATATCCTCACGTAGCGTGACAAGGATTAGCCTAAAGTTCTCCGTCGTACGACGGATTTCCATCAATTTGATTTTAGAAATGTCATATTTGAGATCAATGCAGATCCGGTGAGAAAAAAAATAGGAGGGGGGTCTATCACCTTTTCTTTTCCTTTTTTAAGGCAACTACAAATATTAGGTCCGATGAATGAATGTGTGTGATGGTAAATGTTTAAAGACCTAGAGAACTTTCTGTCTCAATCAGAGATCGCTCAAGAAGATACGTCAGCTATGAGTTTCGCTTTGTTTATGTTGTAGCTACATGCTTGTCTCATTGGCCTGGGGCGGTTGCTTAAAAAAAAAAAAAAACACGTCTGGAGGACGGTCTGACACAATCGAGACAGCTGATGAGTTTGCCCAATCCGTTTAACTTTTTTGGATATGCTATTGTGAGCTCTATGTGCGAATTCGGAGGCTGTGTTCTTTCATGCATCAATGTAGACAATTTCTTACCATCGCGAACTTTTGTCAGGGGAGGTCATTCATTTTGGGTGTCACCTATGACTTGAACAGATAGCCTGCTATGCCACCCGATGTAATATTATTGTTACAGTTTTTAATCAATGCAACTAACATTATGTGTAAAGTGACGCAATATAAACCGTAGCCTATGCCTTCCGTCTGTTTTGACATATAGGCTACAACAATGTTTTTCACAATTTGCGACGGAAGGTTTTGACTGAGCGTGTTAACAGTTCGCGACATTATTATTTTATGTTGAGTAAGGGGATCAGTCGTGTTTATGACGCACAGACAGCCTTGTAGCCTATTTTGCTTAGGCCTCACTTTTAACGACAGTAGGTTGTGAGCGTATGTTGACAAAAAATAACCATGCAATTAAAATAGTCAACTTAAAACTTTGCTATTATTAATGTATAGCACAAAACCATAACCAGTAGGCCTACCAGAACCTCGCATATTAGCGTCATGATTTGTGTACGTTTATCTATGGCTGACCGTTTTTGTTCTAAGTAGGCTACGCATGTTCTTTCATAGCGCAACACGACCTGTCCCTCACCATATCGCAACCTCTTGTCAACCTTATACAATCTGTTGCTGAAGACAAAAGCGCCCTCTCCAGATTGTCGTTCTCAGATGCGCAGACCTCCTGCATGAGCACACACAGTATTGCTGCTCATTGGAAAACTGAGTTGTCTGTAAAACTCAAAATTACCATGTTTTCATTAGATGCGGATGAGGCAACAAATGGAAATATGAACAATATCTAGACTGTTCTGATTCGTTACTTTGATGAGGAAATGTGAACTCTTGCAAACTTGATTTTATAGATTTTACCTGGTGTTGAATTGCATATTAACAAGAAAAAAAATCTCCCCTTTAAATAATTTTGGCCTGAAGTAATTAAAAAAAAAAAGTGTAAGTTAAAGCCTTGCTACAATATTGCTGCAGTAGAAAAGAACAGCAATGGCTAATCAGCAATGGTCAGGGATGGTATTGAAATATTGTTTTGTTCATCAGGAAAACTCAATCTCAATCAAGAACACTCTCAATTCGCCTTATTCACATGGCGGCCATTGGCGGCTAAAACGAGGGTACACAAACCATAGGATTGTTATGTTCTATGCATTCACCTGTAGGTGGCATTAATTATATAGTAACTTAAGAGTACCCTGTAGCCTCGTTTTGGTGTTTATTTGGTGCTTTACTTTGCTGTTTGCATCTTTTTGTACATTAAAAACCAATAGGTCGCGACAGCAAAAGGGGTGCTATCTCTATAGGTAGATATGAACAACGTATGACTTATGGCCTGAAAAAAGTTTTTTTTTTCACTTTAATCCCTGAAATCAACTAGGTTCTATTCCGTGTAAATTTGTCCATGAAGCAGGACATTCAGTCACGTTAATACCGCGACAAATCTTTGCGTTGCCACTGCACTGCTGTCATGTTCATGTTGGCATGTTCAAACACTTAAATAGTAATTATTTGAGGTTTAATCTTACCTTTGATATTATTTATTCTATCCGAATGGGTGCGATGTAGGTATTAAATTTCATCTGAAGTGGTATTAAAAAGGTCTTAAAAAGTCTTAAATTTAGGTCTGACAATTCTGGGGGTACCCTGAAAAGATTGTTCTGAAGCTTGTGTCACTTTGTCCAATAGGAGCATGTTGTGTTCCATATTAATTGTTAATTGTACAAAACAAATGCACTTTTGTATACTTTTTAATATCTTTCCCCATTTTACTGTACAAAGGAGTGTATTTTGGACTTGTCTCAGCAAAACTCTTTGCAATAAATGAATTGAATTGAATATTGTTGAATTGAACTGATTATAGCCTAATAACTTAGTAGACTGACATGACCCTAAACCTTTCTAAACTCCATGACTGTGCACATTAATAATATGTAGTTGTAAACAACTGCTTGTTTGTTTTTTTGCATTAAAGGGACACCAGGCAAGCCTGATGTTTTTTCTCTACGAAACTCACCCTCACTCGGTCTGAAGCTCTTTTCCTTTTCTTTGCGGCTTCTGTCAAGGGTTTTTGCTGCTTCTTCGCCAGCTCTTCCATTATACACACTTTTGCAACAATTTCTAGCGTTTCATTAGCCTGCCTGCTTCGGTCGGCGGGTAGGATACACTGAACTTGCAAGCGGGATATTCTTCCTACAGGCAGGCGTGGGCGCGAGAGTCTTCATTTGGCCTGTAACGAGTCATTTAACAATATACCGACTTACGAAGATGAGTAATTAACATGAAAACGTTGCCTGGTGTCCCTTTAAAGGAATTGGAATAAGAACACTAGAGATCTTCTATGAGATATTTAGGCACCCAGTAGATTCTTTAAGTTTGACACCAACTCACACAAGGACAGGGTTATTCAGCACTCATGACTAATGGCAGCTGTTTCTCTCTGCTCTCTTGTACAGGCTGCAGTGTTCCTGATTGGTTGCCTGTGGTTATGGAGATACTCTGTGGTTCTTTATCTTTTTTTTTGCCTGCTGTCTTGTGGTGCAAACTGGATTATGTTTTATTAACCAAATTATTATTTTCTAATATCCAAAATGTAAAGAAAATTAACCAAATCAAACAAAGACAGGGTATTGGCTGAAGACATGTACAAAGACATTGTCTACAGACTCATACTACTTTTAATTATCCCACCATGTAATTATTATACTGGACTGCAAACTCTGTGTGGAAGAGCTGAGTACGACTCTGGAGATGGATGCTGCCCGGTCTGTGCTGCTGGTGAGACACTCATCACTCACGTTATCATCAGTATTTTAACATTGTAGAGGTGCAGACCAACTCAGTCAAACAGGTTACAACTTAGTGAGCTACAGGTTTACTAATTACCGATGATTTGTTTACTTGTGTCCGATTTGTATTGTCTCTGTCTGTTGTTTTCTATTTGGTTATAAGAGTCTGTTTCTCTCCACAGGGTACCGTGTACGGAAGCACTGCACAGAGATGACCAGTACTACGTGTGAGCCCTGCCCCCCGTCCACCTACTCTGATCAGCCCAGTGGCCTCACCAGCTGTTTGGCCTGCACAGTCTGTGACTACAGTAAGGATTCACGCACACAGAGAATGTTTAAATAATTTTTTTCAATGTCCAAGGCTTCAGAAGTAGGCCATATCTAGTATTCATTATGTCCAAGGCTGCAGAAGTAGGCCATATCTAGTATTCATTATGTTCACAGTAATTTTTAAGGGAAAAGGGTGACATGAATTGAAGGCCAAACACAGGACGTTGAAATATTTGTTTTCGAGTTTAGTTTACTTCTGACTCCGGTTGGCCACTGAACAGCTGGCGGTGACATGCCCAAAAATCACTTGATGTTTACTGTAACTTGATGTGGCTGAGAAGTGGCTTTAGTTTACATCAGTGTTTCTTAACAGGTGGGTTTGGGCCCCAAAGTGGGTTGTGGAACCATTCTGGGTGTGTTGTGGAGTGTGATGTGCCTAACTAGCATCAGCATTCTGGGTGTGTTGTGGAGTGTGATGTGCCTAACTAACATCAGCAGGTTCCAAACAAGTATTACAGGCACTTCACTCGTCTGACCACGTAGCTCACTGCATCAGTTGGCTTGAGCACTAAAATAGGGGTCGTGGCTTAAAGACCATGGAAAATTGGGGTTCTTAAGGCCAGACCAGATAAGAAATACTGGTGTACATTATTAACCCCTCATATCCATGGAGACCTTGGTCCTTGGTGTTCCACCTGAGACACGATTGCCAGTGCTGATCGCTGCCACTCTCAGTGCTTGGTATTCTAATAGCTGCACCACAGAAGCATCCAAGGAGCGTCTCTAGTCTGCTCTCTGCTCCTAGTCTATATCATCATGTCTCTAGTCTGCTCTCTGCTCCTAGTCTATATCATCATGTCTCTAGTCTGCTCTCTGCTCCTAGTCTATATCATCATGTCTCTAGTCTGCTCTCTGCTCCTAGTCTATATCATCATGTCTCTAGTCTGCTCTCTGCTCCTAGTCTATGTTGTTTGCTATTGCAATCACATTTCCCAAAATTGTTTGTAAACCTGACTGTATTTAACCCATTTTCTTGATACCATTTACATTGGTCACAGTGTGAACCTGGTGTGAAACTATCTCATTCAGAATTAGCAGGAAGTTGTCTGCTACGTCATGCTGTATAGCTAGTAAGGCACTGGGTGTCCAGCAACAGAATGTGCAGAGGGCTCACAGAATGTCACAGAATGTCCTTGTTTGTGACATTCTTAAGTAATTATGATAGAAGGTTATAAGAACGACTTTTTCTGTAGGTGCCGGTCTAAGAGTGAAGAGGGCGTGCAGCTCCATCTCAGACACACTCTGTGAGCCTCTGGAAGGTCACTACTGCACTGACCCAATCAAAGATGGCTGCAGAGGAGCTGTGGAACACACAAAGTGCTCACCAGGGCAGTACATCAAACAAAATGGTGAGAACTTTGTTTTAAGTGGTTGATTTCATAATATAATAAGTTCAATGGTCAGTATTCATGAGCAAATGCAATATCTCCTGCAGGTTCAGCATCTTCTGATACAGAGTGTGGTGACTGTGGTAATAACACATACTCAGATGGAACATTCACATCCTGCAGACCACACACACAGTAAGCACATCTAAATACACTTCTGCATGTGTGATTCTTTATTCTGTCATGTCAAGCACTGTGATGTGTGTTAAACCTTTATAGGAACGCCACCTATTACCGCCCGTCCCCTGTTTCCGCTCTCTCACGTCTATGGGCCCTATCATGACATTCTAAAGTGCATCGTCACTCGTCAAAAGTCTATTCAAATTTAGTAGGATGTCCAGTTCACATTGGGAGGGGTTTCGTTCTCAAAAGTGGAGCGCATGGCGTAACAAGGTGTTCCTAGGTCTTTTAATCAGTCATATGGGTGTGTTTGGGGCGTAACATCATTTTAAACCAATGAGAATGACATCTGTCATTCCCTTTAACGGCGCAACGCGCGATATTTCAAATAAATGCATCGGTGTTTTGGCATTCAATGGCGCATTTGAAGAAGGCTGCTTGCGAGACCGTATGGAATAGTCATTCTTAAACCATGCTTTACTAAAACCTTGCATAGCCTTCACGCATTTGCACTCGTCTATTATTTGAACTCATTGGCAAAGTGAAACTAACTTCACCAAGGAGTCAGTCAACGACAAGACAGTTATATGCAGTTACTTTCACTATTGACTGACAATGGGTTACCATCGAAAACATAGGCTGGAAAAAGCAACACTTACCCTAATGTTGCTCAAATGACTGAATAAAACAACATTTATCCTGCAGAGGAGTTGCTTATATCTTGTGACAGTGCGTCTTCAGCTGTGCTCCATACGTGTCTCTCGCCTCTCCCCTAATCTGTCTCCTAATGTACAGTATTTCGTAATATCTTTATACTAATTATGTTTCCCATTGTAATCGTGCAATTTGTAATGCTTTGCATGGACGTGCGCTGGTGTGCGTTCATGAATGATAGAAGGATGACTGTTGACATGCGCTCTTAAAATAGCATATGAACAACTCGCCATTGACTTCTGACCAGGTTTAGGTGGTGTATGATAGCGATTTTTAGACAACGCACTAGGTCCCTCCCTAGGTTGTTAATTGCCACACCCCTGGGCGCAATGCTTAAAAAATAAACGTGCAAAATACCGAATTCAACTTTCCGCGTGTGAATAACGAGTATTACGCCATGCGCTTGTGGCCCAAAATACAGCCCTATGTGTCACTTAATATTAATTTCTATACAAACCAAGACGGCGGATTCCTAAAGAAACGCAAGCACCCACACCATAAGTGTATCTAAATTAGTTATGTACCAAAAATTACATTTTGTGGTAAGGCTGCGTGTACAAATCCGCTTGGAGCTCCAGTGGAATTTTGATTTGCGACGAGAATTGTTGGTCTAACCGTTCATGTGCCGTGTGAAAGGGTGGAAATTGGCACCCACCAGTCCAGCACTAAAATCTGAGCCTGGTAAACAAATATATTTATATATTTTGGATATTTCAGGCAGTAAAAGCCCCGGTAAGAACCAAACCAGATTTGGTTCAAATCTACACACCTATGGCTACTGAAAAATGTAAGGTTCATTTATCAAATGTTATTTTGAGATATTAAAAAACATCGTTGTTTTAGAATTTTCGAACGAATGGGGTGGTAGTTGGTGCTTTTACGATAAAGGTGTGAATCGTTGTCTGACAAGCACTGTAATGTGTGTTAAACCTTTATACTGTAGGTGTGAATCATTGAAAATGGATGTTATTCAAGAGGGAACATCTTCCTCTGATGCTGAATGTGGAGGAAGTGGCAACACAGCTGTTGGGGTCATTGTTACAGTAGGCCTGCTGGTGATTCTGGCTGGAATAGGCATCATGATTTTTTTACGTTGCAGGAAAATAACCACCACCCTCCATACAGTCGTAAGAAGTAAGAACAAAATCAAAAACTCATATTGTAACTTGGCTCAAGGAATTTGGAATTCTAATAAGAATGTAATGGAATCGGCATAGAATGTAGAGGGAGTGAGGTAAACACTTTATGTTACCAAACCACTGTTGGTAAAGCCGTTGTTGGAAGTTAAGTTTTATAATATAGTTTTTTGACTACAAAACTATGCATTTCCTATTGCAATAAAATAAGACCATCTACTAAGCTATTCTCTGAAGCGTAGATGGCATAGACGACCATGTGGGGCCTAAATCATGTTCAACATGTGTTGCAGTAATATCCTCACTTAGTTAAGGTTTTCTCATTCTTGTTACAAATGCACTCTTGTTATTGAAAGTCTATTATTATGACTAACAATATAATTAAAAATAATTTTACAATTTCAAATGTTTTCCAGCCAACCCAGGACTCTGAAACATAACTGGAGAGGATGACTGGTAAGAAATGCATGTGTTTGGGTTTAAAAGCTTGGTACATCAGCATCAGAGAAATCCTACTGTGCCAGAAATATTTCTCTTTCAATCACAGGAGAGTAAGTTTAAAGCAGTGGATTACAGACATTGTAAGTGTGAATACCTGCAGGCCCAGCGTTCACTTTATGATCAGCTGAGCGCGCTTGTGCTGGAATGTGCTATATGTGCTCTATGATCCGCCCACTTTACCTGCCTGCTGGAATGTGCTCTATGATCCACCCACTTTACCTGCCTGCTGGAATATGCTTCCTAAAATGTAACTTGTTTTACAGGTATTGGATTTATGTAAGGGATAGCCATTTCCTTGGAGTTCACACCTGTGAGGATCTGTCATGGACATCACATATCTCCACACTGGACAAAAAGGCAAGACGGTACATCACCTCAGGAGGCTGAGAAGGTCCACAATACCTACAGAGTTGCAGAAGACCTTCTACACTGCAACAACAGAGATATTTCTGGGAACATTTTTACATAGTCCGGCAATAGAGATATTTTGGAGAAAGCTACTACATGGTCTGACAATAGTAACTGTCAGGATAAGATGACGTTGTCAGGATAAAATGATTGTCAGGATAAGATGATGTTGCACTGAGTGATTAGATGTGCTGAGCGAGTTTTCAGGACTGCACATCCTGGGTTACAGGACATATACCAGACATTGCCGCTCCAGAGCAAATTTAATAAAGGACATTTGCCACCCTGGGCACAACCTGTTTCAAAGGCCTCTGTTCTCTCAAGGCCAGAACTGGGAGACTGACAGGTGCTTCCTCCTCCAGACCATACGGGCCATGAATACGGGCCATGAATACAGGCCATACGGGCCATACGGGCCATACAGGCCATGAATACGGGCCATACGGGCCATACGGGCCATGAATACGGGCCATACGGGTGATGAAGGCCCCTGTCACCAGCACTTTCTGCTCTTATAGTACGTATTGTTGTAATATTTCCTTTCCTTTGCACGGTTGAGAGTGATGTCACAATCCCCATTTCACTGCATTTGTCCCTGTGCAGTTGCACAAGTGGCACATACATCTCTTGGATGGTGCAGTGGTGTGCAGTTGCACAAGTGGCACATACATCTCTTGGATGGTGAAGTGGTGTGCAGGGCTGTGAGCCCTCTGCACATTCTGTTGCTGGACACCCAGTGCCTTTAAGCTATACAGCATGACGTAGCAGACAACTTCCTGCTAATTCTGAATGAGATAGTTTCACACCAGGTTCACACTGTGACCAATGTAAATGGTATTAAGAAAATGGGTTAAATACAGTCAGGTTTACAAACAATTTTGGGAAATGTGATTGCAATAGCCTACACTTTTGGGCAAATTGTTAATGTTATTAAGGGAAAAGGGGAAAAAGACGCTTCAACAGTGACACACCTGTGCAACCCTCATGGCACGCTGGTGTGCTGTAGCTGGGATTAGTAGAGTGCTGAAGGTTTTTGTATTATCATTATTAAGCACAGCTTCATCTTCATAAGGATGAGCTGCCTGTTATTCTTCACAGATGTATATGGTTTTAAATAAAAGTGTATTTTTAAGCACTTATACATCTCTTCTCAGTTTGGTTTTAAATAAAAGTGTATTTTTATACATCTTCTCTTCTCGACTCTTGTCTATTGCTGCCCATTAAAGACATAATAACTTTACTAGCACTGTGATATACTGTGATTAGTATATTTTTACTTTTACTAATGTGATTTTACTCACGGAGCCTGTCAAACTGACATCAAAATATTATCTACCTCATTTGATAGATTTTTTTGTTTTAATTTTAGTGACTAAATATAATGTGAGCTTTTATTTTCTGATAAAAGTATTATAGTAAAACAATTTAATATAACTTTATTTCAATATTATGGTAGCATGATCCAAAATAATTCTCATTACCGATACGGTAAATGACAAAGAGAGACCATAAGTATGAAAACATAATTTGCAGTTTTTTTTTTTTTCATTTACACAAATGAAAATATACATATTAAATGAACAGTGCAGTGCATCAAATGTTTTATATATTTTTAATTCCATTTTGAATGAATTAACTGTCAATTCCGAATTGCCGCAGCATATCGGTAATGATAATCAACAGCATAACAGAATAAAGATTCTATGACATTAACACAAACAGCATGATGTGAGAGAAGAGAGAACAACTAAACTTGATTCCATTTGAAACCTTTTGTCCCAAGTGATGCATCATGGGTCTGCTTGTTAATTTAAAGGAACAGTGTAGCTTTTATAGGCAGGCAAGTCGCATTATGGTAATGGGGAACAGTAGTTTAATAGTTATGTAGTAGGTAATAGTTTTACAATACATGTAATATTTCTTGCAAAATACCATAATTATCAATGTTAACCATAAATATAGACATTTTACACAACTTTGCATAATCTTCAATTTATGTAAAAAGGACTTTTCATGAAAAAAAAGCAAAAAATAAAACAAAACATAGAATAATAGCTCCAGACGCATTTCAGTAATGAAAATTCACTGCGACTTCTGGTTAAATTGCTATGAAATTCTGTAAATGAAATGTAAATTAAAAAAAGCATGTCCCTATTGTGTTCTTTAATGTCTGTAGAAAATCTCATAGTTGCTGTGAGGATGTAAGGATGTGGAGTTACAATCGGTTGTGGAGTTACTAGCAGTTAGTCTCCGTCCGTACTACATGGCGAGGGAGTTCTCGCACGCCATTGTTGTCTGTGTTTACGTTCCGCCGCGAGCCCTCCTGGACACAGCGTGTGACGTCATCTACTCTACAATCGCAAGGCTCCAAACCCAACACACTGACGCCTTTTTTGCGATCTCTGGCGACTTCAATCACATAACACTGGATTCCACACAACATTTCTACCAGTATGTTGACTGCCCTACAAGGAAAAACAGGACAATAGACCTCATGTATGCAAACTGGGAAAGTCAGACCGCAACCTCATTGATCTTCAGCCAATGTACAAGCCCAAAGTACAGAGGCTACCAGTTGCCACACGCACCTTCAGAAAGTGGACACCTGAAGCGGATTAGGCTCTGAGAGACTGCTTCGAGTGCACTGACTGGAGTGTGTTACAGAATGGAGAGGACTTAAAGGAGGTCACACATTGCAAAACTGACTACCTGAACTTCTGTATGGACATTGTTGTTCCCACCAGGGGCCATATTCACAAAGCCTTTTATCTTACCACTAGTAGTAGCCTACTCCTAAATCACACTAAAAGATTATAACTAGGAGTTTTCTCTTAAAAGTTATTCACAAAGCCTTTTAGACCTACTCTTAGTAAGGAAAAATGACAACTCCTAAACTAAGAGTGAGTCTTCGTTGCTATGGATGACGTCATTACTCATGCACGAGCTTGACTGAAGTGACCACCTTGATTGGCTGATTATTGTAACGTGGGAATGATTCCAAACACCTCCCTTACGATGATGAGTGACAGGTGACAGGTCTGAGAATGCGTGCGCTACACAAGGACGGAATTGATGATGAATAACTGAATAAAAAGGCCTAGCCTAAATGAATCAAGAGTAAGGCAAAACAAATAGCCTAGTGGCCTAATGAAACATATGGATTGATGCAGTATCTTTGTAACATTATTAAATTAATCTGTCACCATAGCCTATGCCTATGCCTACGTTTGCAAAGAGGAGAACATTTTAATTTGATTCACAATGAAACGTTACATGTTGACAATGAGTAGCCTAGTTTTGGTTGTTGTTGGTGGCGTTATTGCATCAATTAGTTATGCCTACAATGCAAAATTGTTTCCTCGCGATTGGAAGCTCCTGTAGCCGCATAGGATTTCAAAACACAAAACATATTGTGAATAGGTCTTAGTGAGTTAGAAGTCCTCTCGACTTCTTTTAGGCTGTCCCAGACTTAGGTGCTACTTTTAGGTCTAAAATGCTTCGTGAATTACTTTTAGTGAAAAAAATTAGGAGTCCTACAGTTAGGAGTGACACGCCCATTATTTTTAGGAGTTGCTCCTAAATTCGCCAGTTATGAGCTACTTTTAGCCTTAAAATTCTTTGTGAATACGGCCCCAGAACTGTACGCTGCTTTTCCTAACAACAAGCCTTGGATAACCAGCAATGTCAAGACCCTTCTCAATAGGAAAAAGATGGCGTTTAAGGAGGTGGACATGGCAGAGCTGAGGCGAGTACAGGGGGAACTCAAGAATAAGCTGAAAGAGGCTAAGGAGGACTACAGAAGGAAGATGGAACAGAAGCTGCAAGAAAACAACATGAAGGAGGTGTGGGACTGTATGAAATCTATCACTGGCCTTAAGAAGAGCAGCAGCTCTGTGGAGGGAGACCTGGACAGGGCAAACCAGCTGAACCACTTCTACAACAGGTTTGACTGCCCAGCTCCAGCTCCAATGGCAGTGGTCTGTCCACCACCCCCTGCAGACTCAGACACGGCTCTTGCTTGCTTGCCTGCCCAACCCACACACCCCCCTCCCTCTTAGTGCAACACTCACCCCCATCAATCATCACAGGCTATCGTACCCATCCCCCACATGGTGACAATGGCTTCAGTCAACAGCCATCAGCCTCCAGCCATATTGGTAATTATTATCACCCGGAGAGAAGACATACTCTTTTCTGATTGGCTGGCGGTGTGGCTTTTAATTCTGAATAACGAGACACCTATGAAGTAGATCTGGTAAAAAAAGTTTAATCTCCGTTCCATATCAATGCTTATGAATGGTAACTATAACAACGATACTAGGATGACGGTTGAGCCTGGAGGCAGGCTTCGCTACAATGGAATCAACTGTAAACAAGCTAACTGTCCATGCGATCGCTGTTATAGGGCAACGAAAGTTGTACAACAAGCTGAACTTGTGGGCTTCTTTTTAAACGGAACCGCGTGTTTCCTTTGCGTGCTATAAAGGCAGTGGCGGGATAACGGCCGCCGAGTTGTCCAGTTATACGGAATTAATGGACTCGGGCGGAGGCAACTCCGCTGTGCATCGGGGAGTTCTTTGCCCCTCGCCCTCGTTCATTAATTCTGTATAACAGGACACCTCGGTGGCCGTTATCCCTTACTTACCGAATTGCCGCAGCATATCGGTAATGATAATCAACAGTGTGACAGAATAAAGATTCTATGACATTTACACAAACAGCATGATGTGAGAGAAGAGAGAACAACTAAACTTGATTCCATTTGAAACCTTTTGTCCCAGCTGATGCATCATGGGTCTGCTTGTTCATTTAAAGGAACAGTGTAGCTTTTATAGGCAGGTAAAGTCGCATACGGTAATGGGGAACATTTAGTAGTTTATTAGTTATGTAGTAGGTCATAATTTTACAATAAATGTAATATTTCTTGCAAAATACCATATTAATAAATGTTAACCATAAATATAGACATTTTACACAACTTTGCATAATCTTCTTCAATTTATGTAAAAAGGACTTTTCATAAAAAAAAACATAGAATAATGGCTCCAGACGCATTTCGGTAATGAGAATTCACTGCGACTTCTGGTTAAATTGCTATGAAATTATGTAAATGAAATGTAAATAAAAAAAACATCTGTCCCTATTGTGTTCTTTAATGTCTCATATACAGTATTAACAAAATAGTGTTTTCGGAAAATAGGACCCAGACATGTTCACTATATGAGGATCACCAGGTGGCTGTTTGTGTCTGTACCATAGGTCTATACAAGCAGCTGCTCTGTGTGCCTCTGACTCAACAGCGTCTCCATGGTGAACTGCAACAACACGACAACTAAGAATTGTGCAGCAGGTTACACTGAAGACTGTAATCAGTGATGAATCCACCTCATCCTGTATCTCTGCACTGGGTGATCCTAAGGGTGTAAGCTGTGATTATTACATTACATTACATTACATTTGGCTGACACATTTTTAGCCAAAGCGACTAACAACATGGTAACAGTTTAAGTTTTTAAAGCAATTCTCAACAATTTTAGGACAATTTAAAAAAACGGTAGAGTACAGTAAGAATAAGTGCATCAGTGAGTGCTGTTTTTAACAGTTACGTGTCAGTTTAATGAGAGGAGATGTTCTCTAAAGAGCTGGGTCTTCAGGAGTTTTTTGAAAATGGAGAGGGATGTCCCTGCCCTTGTAGGAACTGGCAGTGTGTTCCACCAACGAGGAACAACAGATGAGAAAAGTTTGGATTGGCAGGAGGGCATTGCAGTAGTCGAGTCGTGAGATGACTATTGCCTGAACCAGAAGTTGGGTAGCGTCTTGAGTCAAGTAAGTCCTGATTTTCCGTATGTTGTAGAGTGTGAAACGGCATGACCGGGCGACTGAGGCAACATGATCTGAGAAGTTTAGTTGGTTGTCGAGAACAACTCCTAGATTTTTTGCAGTCCTGGTAGGTGAAACAGACAGGGAGTCAAATTTGATGTTGATGTCGTGGTGTATGGTAGGTTTAGCTGGGAGGACCAGCAGTTCAGTCTTTGAGAGGTTCAGCTGGAGGTGGTGTGCCTTCATCCATGTAGCTATGTCTGAGAGGCAATCTGAGATCCGTGCTGAAACCAAGGGGTCATCAGGTGGAAAGGACAGATAGAGCTGTGTGTCGTCTGCATAGCAGTGGTATGAGAAGCCATGCGAACGGATAATCTGTCCCTAGGAGGTGGTGTAGATAGCAAAGAGAATATGAGGAAGATGCAGCAGTACAGTGGGGGCTTTGCCTATACTAAGCTGTGCCCAGGTCACATGAGCCCATCCACAGAGCTGTTGATTCCTGGGTAAACACGGTGAAGAGCCTTAATGTGGAAAAAGGTCGGTGCTGTTATAAATTCCTGTGTTTTCCAGACATTTAAATGTCTTTAAATAGGCATGCTGACACCACAGTTCTCCCCATAATCTTCCAGTCCTCTTGTGCACTATACGCTCAACTGTTCCTCTATTTGCACTGTGATAATACTGATGATAAAACGAGCAATATCCAAATGCTCACCTCAAGCAGCATAAGCCCTGATAATAACGACACAGAACTCCACACAAATCTACAGCTTCCTGAAGAACTGCAATGCAGCTAATGCTCAACTTTCTGTGCAACAGTGCACCACAACATCATGTGTGTATGTGGCATTGTGTATATAGAGTATATGTAAGTAAGTAAAGTAAAGGATACTTTATTGTCCCCAAGGGGAAATTTGTCTTGGGCTTCACGATCACTGCATCACACATACACAGCTCATACATAGGCAATTAAAACAATTAAAAAACAACAGTTACACATACAGCTCCACACCACCACAGTTACAAAAAAAAAAACATCACCTATCATTGAGCATCTTTATGGCAGTTGGGATAAAGGAGTTTTTGTATTTATTTAATCTGCAGTTTGGTACTCTAAAGCGTCTACCTGAGGGTAGGAGGGCAAACTCCTCGTACAGGATGTGTGTGGGGTCTTCTACAATTTTCAGTGCCTCCCTGAGGACTGACTTTTCATAGAGTGCCTGCATGTAGCCCTGGTCTGGATGATCTACAATCTTCAGGGCAGTTTTGACCAGACGCCCCAACTTGGACTTTAACTGAACTGTCAGATTGCCATACCAGGTCTGCATGCCATACTGTATCACGCTCTCTAAGATCATCTGGAAAAATAAAAACAAGAGCCTGCTACTGACACCATACAGCCTCAATCTTCTCAGAAAATACATCCTCTGCTGGAGCTTAGAACAGAGACGTTCTATATGGACATGCCATGTGAGTGAGCAGTCCATAAAAACACCAAGGTATTTATATGAAGAGACCTGACGTATGGGAGTGCTATGGATGCACACTGGACTTGATTCAGAAACTGCTCTAGGGTCAAAGATCATTTCCTCAGTCTTCTATACATTCACAACTAGATGGTGAGCATCACACCAATCTACAAACTGCTTGATTTCTGAATGGTAAGATGCTGTGTCTTGATCCCTATATAATAGGCTCAAGATGGCAGTGTCATCTGAAAATGTAACAATGTAGTTATGTGGGTGTTTACTCACACAATCATTTGTGTAGATGGTATAGAGGACTATGGGGCCCCTGTGCTTATAGGCTTTAGTTGTGAGACTTCTTTATTGACTCTTACATACTGCATCCTATTTGTTAAGAATGAGTACCATTTAATAATGAAGGGGCTGACACCCATTTCCTTCAGAGTTTCTAGCAGTAAAAGGGCTGTATTGTATTAAACGCTGAACTAAAATCGATAAAAAGAAGACGTGCATAGGCCTTTGTGTCCTCAAGATGTTTAAGGACCAGGTGGGTGATGCTGCTTATAGCATCACCTGTGCTTCTGTGGCATTTGTAGGCAAACTGCCAGGGGTCGTGTTTTTGGCCTACCTGAGTTTTTAAAAGACAAACCATATATTTCTCAAAACATTTCATGACTATTCAAGTCAAAGCTATCGGTCTAAAATCATTATTTTCTGCAGGACAGGGCTTCGTAGGGAATGGGGTGATGGCTGTTTTTTTCCAGAGGGCTGGAACAGTATGGGAGTCTAATGACCACTGGAAAATAGGACACCAGGCTGGGACAAGCTCCTCCGCACACGTTTTTAAGAGGCGGGCAGAGATGCCATCTGGCCCCATAACCTTCCTTATGCAAACCTGCTGGAATAGTGACTGTACCTTCAACCAGTCTACTTCATGTATGATATCACCACCTAGTGAGTCTAAAACTGACATGCATTTATCAGAAAAATCCTTGCTTTCAAATCTAAGAAAGAAGTAATTTAGTTCATTAGCCCTCTGATGATCATCAGGGGTAACTATATCCACTTTACTTGGTGTCATATTTGCCATTGACTTCATTGAGTCCCAGAGTTTTTTAGAGTCTATGTTTGAAAGGTGACTCTCCATTTGGTCCCTTTGACGACTTTTGGCTTTCCTGAGTAGCTGATTGAGTTCCTTTTGCACAGCTTTCAATCCAGCCCTATCTTTATCTCTGAATGCTGCCTTTTTCCTATTAATGCAGTATTTAATGTCTTTAGTTATGTAGGTCTTATTGTTTGGATAGACCACAATTTCTCTTTTATTAAGAACACTGTCTACGCAGTAGTTGATGTATGCTGTGATCGTATCTGTGGTCACATCCATGTCTGTATCATAAAAAACATCCCAGTCGGTGCACAAGAGACAGCCTTTAAGAGATTCTATCCCCTCCTCATTCCAAATAGTTACAGTTTTCACTTGGGGTTTGCTGCGTTTGAACATGGTTTTGTATGTTGGTATTAGGTGAACGACGTTATGGTCTGAGTTGGCCAGGGGAGGTTTGGGTTTGGCAACGTATGCATTGCTGATGTTACCATAGCATTTATCGAGAGTATGTGTATAGATGTTTTCTGGTGTGTATAATTTAATATTGTACATTTGAAAATTGAAAATGTGTCAATGGAGGAAGAAAGATCCAGCAGGATGGTGTGTTTGACACAGAGAGCATCTGCAGAGTAGCAAAGGCTTCTGCCGCTTCCCTAATTCAAGCTGCGTATATGTGTATTATATATTTGTGTATGTGTATAGTTATACATATTAACACATTAACTCAGGCATTCACAACCAGTAGGTTCTGTGGCGCTGCTTGGGTCATCCTAACAGTACTGACCAGTAGGCCCTCTGGCTTCATTTGGGTCATCCTAACAGTACTGACCAGTAGGCCCTCTGGCATCATTTGGGTCATCCTAACAGTACTGACCAGTAGGCCCTCTGGCTTCATTTGGGTCATCCTAACGGTACTGACCAGTAGGTTCTGTGGCGCTGCTTGGGTCATCCTAACGGTACTGGCGTTATTGTGGTGTTCAGATCTCACTGACCTTCACCAAAAGCACAGAGTACTCTGATATTTTCAGAAGGCTGTTCAGGCTATATGGAGTAATCATGCAAGTAAAGGCCCATTGCTACTACATTGTTTACATTTAGTTCAGATCTATTTAATAACAAAGTTGTAGAAAATACAATTGTTACAATACAACATATGAGTTCAATTTCAAAGTAAATCTGCAATTATGGTGGCCTATAAACATGGTAAACATATACATATATATGAATATATAAATACGCAAACAATTAGTAAAACATGACCATAATAAAACACATACCACATATATTTGTATAGAACACAACAGTAGGCATTGGTATACACAACAATGTCGACATAATCACCCATTATTATTTTTGAATGAAAAATGTCAAACTGAACACAGAGTCATTGTCAGTGATAGTTGGAATGATACAGTAGTTGTTTTTCTCTGGTCAGTGATGGCTGTAGTCGTTGTCAGTGATAGCTGGAATGATAGTTGTTTTTCCCTGGCCAGCGATCGCTGGAATGATAGTTGCTTTTGTCTGGCCAGTGATCGCTGGAATGATGGTTGCTTTTGTCTGGCCAGTGCATTGCTTCTGGTTTTGCTCTCTTCTCTTTTGACCCATCATCTCCTCTTGGCAGTACGATCAGAGGAAGTTTAATGAGTGGATCTTTGGTCAATGAGACACTCAGGACTGCCTGCAGGAACAGATGACCGGGTTAAAGCAAATCTTCTGGGCAGTTTAGATGCAGCTTGCATAATAGTCCGGCAGCCCAGAGCCTTTTGACCAAACGAAAAGAGTACCATTGAGCACAGGGGCGTCCAGGGGATGACCTCTCATATGCAGATACGGATGTCTGCCGGAGCCCCACAGCTGCAATTAGCCCCTGGGGGTCTCAAAGAGGCCTGAAAAAATGTCTTCGATCAAACATTCAAAAGTACCATCTCAAACCAATCTGATATGAACAGGCAGGTCAGACAGAGTACTGAATGTCCCCTGCTAGACAAATTATCTGCTGTGAAGGGCCCCAAAAAAGGGCCCCTCAGATACGGCCTAGACCAAACGAAGGAGGTACCACATGAAACCACCTTGAAATGAAAAAGCACATCCCACCGAACCTGAAAATCACCATGCCAGACAAATTACTTGCTGCAAAGGGCCTGCCAGACACCCCTCAAATGCGCAGTTTGTCTGCGGTAATATCTTACATAAAATGGTACTTCAACCAGTGCTGATTAATAAAGTGCTGTTGTGCTAATAAATAAGTTGCTGTGGCGTGCTGTCGGTGGAGTGGGTGCTCATGTTTACGGTAATTGCCACACCTGTAAATATACCTAATTCCCAGTGACGTGCCACACCCAGTGCAATACTCCCCCAAGTGGCTAAAATAAGTAATAACTAAATTAACCTAACTAAAGGTGGATATGGCTCCTACATCGTGGAAAAGTACATTTTTTCTCCCAAATTTATTTCAGAAAGTGAACCTTTCATATATTCTAGATTCATTAGATATAAAGTGAAATATTTAAAGCTATTTTTTGTTTTAATCTGGATGGTTACGGCTTACAGCTCATAAAAACAAAAAATCAGTATCTCGAAATATTAGAATAAAGAGGTTATAATCCACAAATGTCAACATTTGGAAAGAAATTAACTAATCTGACTAATTTGACTTATCTAAAATAGCTCTTTTATACAGTCAATACTTTGGTTGGGCTGCTTTTGCACAAATGACTGCATCAGTGTGATGCGGTATGGATGCAATCAGCTGTGGCACTGCTGAGGTGTTATGGAAGCCCATGCTGCTTTGATAGAGGCCTTAAGGTCGTCTGTATTGTTGAGTCTGGTGTCTCAAATTTTCCTCTTGACAATAAACCATAGATCCTCTATAAGGTTCAGGTCAGACTAGTTGTCCGGCCAGTCAAGCACAGTAATACCATGGTAAGCAAACCAGTTACTAGCAGTTTTGCCATATTGTAACTTTTTGTATTGTGGTTTGCAATAAAGGTTATTGCCATTATTCTGTGTTCAGATTTTTTTTAATTCCATCTATTATATTTGTATTTTTGATAAAGCTTCATGTTATAGTGTAATGTTTATTGACGTCATTGTAAGTCGCTTTGGACAAAAGTGTCTGCTAAGAACCATAAGCATAAGCATGTAATAGCAAACACTCTTAAAACTAATGTGTTGAAAACAACTCAACTTGCGTTGTTTCTTAACACATCTCTATGTCCAGATAGGGACAACACATTCGTTTTAAGAGTGTAGTGTTTGTGGTTTGCTTGATATTTTTCCATTTCCATTTCTTTGCACCCCCTTCCTCTGACTGAGATTTTTGGCCAGATCCACTTACAAACTGCAGTCCTTCACACACACCCATCAAATGCACAAAAAATCACACTTTGGTTGAGGTGAAGTGTGTGTGTGTGTGTGTGTGTGTGTGTGTGTGAGTGAAAGAGAGTGTTTGTTTGTTGTATTTCTTGATAACTAACAGGTACAAACAGGTCACTCTAATGTTCTTCTTACCAAGAAACGAAGGGGGCTTTTCAGTCTGTGGTTGAGGAGTGTGAAATGCTTCTACTTAAATAAACATTACACTGTTTTATAAACTATTAGTGCAATTTAGGAGTACTCCAAGCAGTAGGATAAAATGCTTCGTCAATACAGCCCCAGATTCAGTTTTTATTTACAGTTTTACACAACATCCCTACTTTTATTGGTTTGTATCTTCTTATATCTTTCCTTCAGCGTCTCAGTCTTGTATTTTGCATTTTTCCTAATTTTTCTATGTAATGCATTAGTTTGATTTATCTTACTCTGTGAAGTTGAGCTGGCAATGAGTCAAAGAATATCATCACTAGTATTGATGTGCCATCTTTATCAAGTAGGCTATGTGACAGTAAACTTGACCTTGAGATGACCTGCAGAGGGCACCAGAGGGCACCTGACCACAACGTTAGAGAAGCGTGACGTCACTTGTGCTATTTTTGGCTCTCCCCGTTTCAGTCATCTGAAGCAGAAACCACTAAAGATGTAATTCCCAGAGACATAAAACAAATGACATCAGTTGCGAATTATGCTGCTATTCAGTGGTATAATTGAAGTTCACTGTAGTACTTCAATGTGTTTTATTATGGTCATGTTTTACTAATTGTTTGCGTATTTATATATTCATATTTAAGTGTAAGGCAAATCCATTTCTTGTGAGTAAAAGCTATGGCCCTTGGGGCCTTGTGATCTCAACTTCAGAGTTAAATAAATCAGTTTGCAATTTTGTTCTGCCAAAAAAAATACACATAAATGAGTAGAGGTGTCTAATTTTTTGATATTTTATCTACCTCTAAATTGTGGTTTTCCACCTTTAAGTAGCATACCATTCCTAAACAATTCCAAATTAAGCTTACAGTATGTTGTTTTACAATTGTATTTAGTTTCATATAGTCAGTTTTAAATTGTTGAACCTGGCCTGAATTTTTTTTTTAATGGATTTCACTTTTTTTAAATGCAATACAGTGATTTCTGAAGTGTCATTCTGACATACATCCTGACATTTTTTTTCTCTTTATTGTGATTTAATAAACTTTACAGACTTATTTATTCCTTCTGGAGTTAACAATGAACTTAAAGTAATGTAGGAATTGAATAGAGATTGTGTGGCCTATGAGGGAACACCTAGTGGTAACCTATAGCGATGTGGTCAGGATACACACCGGTATACCGTGGTCCGCCTTACCGGTGACCATGTCATGGTCCGCCTGATCACAGAATTTATAGTTTACCCACCTCTTTTTTTATCAGTACACCCCTGTTTGTGGTGGATGTGCACAATTTACCTGTCGCTAAGCTCCGCCCCCTATTGTTACCGTGTGAAAACTCAGACAAACAAACCAGACTTGATTAGAAATACATTGTGGACAATGGCAGCTGAGAGTATATGAAAGCAGGCTTTCATATACTCGATAAAGTTTGGTCGATAAAGGATTTACTTTCCTCCAGAAGCTATCAAAAGGGACTTAATTATGCTATGGAGGGGTGTATTTAAAACACAATGTGACAAGCAGTTGTGGCGAGTAGCCGTGCAAATCACCGTGCAAAGACCACTGACGTTAATGCTAGCTAGCTAGCTAGTGGACGATTGATACTAGGATATGTTAGGTTACGTTATTATTTGATGTAGTAAGAATATAATAGTTGGTTAATGAGCATTTTCATCTTGGGATTTAACAGGGAACCTGTGCCCGCGTTGTTGGCTTAGTAGCCTACATTACGTCGAGCTGTTGCAAACGCGAGAGACGTCCTGTAGTAGCCTGGGTTTTCCCATGCTGCCTTACGTGCGATTTTATTCACGCTGCTAGGCAGCCTGGATTCCATGGAGCAAATTTTCGCTTCAGTTAGGGGACCAATCACAGAACGGAGGGAGGGCAGCAAGACGATGACGACACACCGAAGCCGTTATGAGCTACGTACAGACGCATTTGATAGACATTCGTAGCGCCCAATAAACGTCTCTGGGCATTCGTAAACCACGTTTCAAATTTTCAGGTTCGGCGGGATGTGCTTTTTCATTTCAAGGTGGTTTCATGTGGTACCTCCTTCGTTTGATCTAGGCCATATCTGGGGGGCTCTTTTTTGGGGCCCTTCGCAGTGGATAGACATCCTGACATCCTGCATATGAGAGGTCATCCCCTGGACGCCCCTGTGCTCAAATGTTGGTACTCTTTTCGTTTGGTCAAAAGGCTCTGGGCTGCCAGACTATAAGGTGCAGCTGTGTGTTGCTTGTTAAATTATGGTACTGTGATCTTATTCTGGTACAGCGCAGTGCAAAACCCTTCTGTCCAAAAGCTACACGCTTGTCCAAAAGCTACACGTTCGTCAAAAAGCTACACGTCTGTCAAAAAGCTACACGTTCGTCCAAAAGCTACACGTCTGTCTGTGGCTCATTCCTGTGCCATAACTCAGATTTTTTGACAGTATATTGGCAATATGTTGCGGTTGATTACACAACAACAAGTTAACTCACCTTGATCCTGTACTCTACCTTAAGGATGCGGCAGTTGAGGATAGACGGGGGGATTTCTGGAGGAATGGTCATTTTTTGGGTCACTGTCTCCCTTGTAGAAGACTCTAACGGCCGCGGCCATTTCTCTTTCAGGATATCATTGGTGGAAACCCGCCTCCTGCCTTGAGCGAAAAAGCTCTGCTTCTGGTATATGTAGAATTTGGGAATAACCTTGCGTGTTGAGCTGTTGACAATTTCTGTGACAACAGGCACTTCTTCTCCTGTTAGAAGATAACAGAGGTATGATTTAATTACGTTAAAGGTGCCATAGTAAGCTTTATGGCAGCCATTTTGAATGTAAGCATTTTTGAGAATTGTTATTAACAGAACATTTATTTTGATTGTTTATTCCTACCTTGGTGGTACCCCATTCTCTCATTCATGGCAATATTTCCAGAGGCAAAGAATGAGACCTCCTTTTCTTTGCTCCCTACTGGGGGGTCTGCAACAGAGCAGGACGTGTTAGAGACAGAGATAGATCCCAAATCTATGGGCTGAGGCCTCTGTGTCTAGGAAACAAAAAGTAACCCTTGATTCCAGGCTCATCAGGGCCATTCTTAAGCCCATGTATCCTTTTTATTTTCAAATATACACAGGAGAGATGTTAAATTAGCGCTACAGGAGAGATGTTAAATTAGCGCTAGAGGTAAGTGATTGTCACACAGCGGCTAATCAGCAACCAAGCCTGTTTACCGTCAAAAATCACTAACAAATCAATCTTAGTGGGCAAAAAACCTCACCAACAGAACAGCCTTACAGAGCATTTGAAAGGGGTTATGAAGCAGGACCATTACACATCACAAAGTCTCTACACCATTTATTCTAGCAGTTCAAATCTGCCTATATCGGCCCATACAATAAACTCCATACCATGAGCTCTGGAGCGGCCATGTCTGCCTTTGAGACGAAGGTAAAGAGAGTCTTGGCTTTCTTCGCAACAGCCATAGATCTGTTAAGTTTGGCCAACAGCGTGTATCTGATTTTCCCATGGCAGCCTTTGAAGGACGACGGCATGTTTCTGCATAATGAGATATGCGTACAGTTGAGAATCACGACCCGAGACACAGTTATTGATCTTACCCTTGCATGTTACCTGGTGAAAAATCATTCTCTGATTATTTTATTATCATGTTGTGTATTAGTTTGGGTTCCATCATGTTATCATGCAGGTAAGTGAATAATCACACACACAGACACATTCGGTGGGTAAGTGAATATCACACACACAGACACATTCGGTGGGTAAGTGAGTAATCACACACACAGACACATTCGGTGGGTAAGTGAGTAACTAATCACACACACAGACACATTCGGTGGGTAAGTGAATATCACACACACAGACACATTCGGTGGGTAAGTGAGTAATCACACACACAGACACATTTGGTCCGTAAGACTTACTTGTTGGGGATCTGGAATGTAAACGGGTAAACGTGCCTTCCTGGTCCAAGATGTAGAGCCCCTGTTGATGTGAGATAAAATATTAAGAGTGTCAAAGAGAGTGAGCTCTGTTGATGAAATAAATGAAGGTTATGGTTCTCTGGAGGCCAATCAGTGTTTTTATCACTGCAGCATCATATTGTTCCCTATGAATGAATATGGGTGACAATGATAATGTTGAAATGAGGCCCAGAGACAGAGCCCTTGGAATAGTCCTTACCCTTATTAGCACCTCGGCCATACAATTATATTTATGTCCAGAAGATCTCTACTGGACACTCTTAAACTGGACCTGCCTATGAAGATCTCTACTGGACATTCTTAAACTGGATCTGCCTATGAAGATCTCTACTGGACATTCTTAAACTGGATCTGCCTATGGTCAGTCATGGTAAAATAAGTGGCGCCGCATAATTTGTTCTGGACCTCGGAAGTACAGGGTTGGAATAAGTATGGATTCACATTTGGCGAATAAAGTGATTCTGATTCTGAAGGTTAGAGTTGGTAGTATGAAGTTTAAAAAATTCTGAACAGAGTTTGAATTTAATAAACATTTCCATCCCATGCACTGTTCTCCTCACTGCCATCAGGTAGAAGCTACCGCAGCAGCATAACTGCCCTCTTCTCCTCATCAGGTAGAAGCTACCGCAGCATAACTGCCCGCACCTCCAGAATGGGGAGGAGCTTCTTCCCTCAAGCAGTCAGACTGTTAAACAATAAAACATGATGCAAATGTTTCACACTGAACTGAAATGCACTCCTGCACATTTCTCTGCTGCTCAATTCTATATATTTTACCTCCACCTCACTGTGAACTCAACTTATACAGTAACAGTCAGTGCTCTGCTACAAGTCTACTGATGCCCTGTCATTTGTTGTCTGTGCTGTCCCTTGTCTGTTTTACATGCTCTACTTTAAGCAGTAACTGCACTTCATGTATATCTATAATGTGTGTGCACTGCTGCATGTAGCTAAATGTCTCAAATGTCTTTTTATATATTTTAAATGTAACCCCACTGGCTCCATGGTGGAACGTTGTTTCATCTCACCATGTGCAGTGTGTGGTTGAAATGACAATAAAACCCACCTTAAATATTTCACTTAAACTTACAATGCAAAGTAATGTCAATGCATTCATATTGTTGTTAAGTAGAGTAAGACTTTTCTGAGAGACATGTATTCTTATTTCAGGAAGAGAGACCTCATACCAGTGAAATATATTAGCCTACCATCAGAGCTCTGGCCCTCCTTCAGTAGGTGCTGCTCCTGGGAAAAGTATTTCTCTTTACACCACAGTGGTTTTATGGTCTGCAGATAGTCTGCATTCCACTTCGTGACCATGACTGACTCTCTCCATGACTGCTGTGGGACCATAGCCTGGGTGTGGGTGGACCTACAAACCTGTTAGCACATTTGAATTTGTAGGGTCCCTAGACCCATTCTCAGTATCAATTGAGATTTAAGCAACAATATGTTACCCAGGCTGTGCAACCATACAGTATATAACTTAAAATACGTATTCTGTAAATATCTTCTGATAAATCCAGTTATTGTACAGTATAATGCCAGCCATGCAAGTTCCATATTACTGTAAAACAGAAAAGTAACTTTGTAGGTGTCCTGATATACAGAATTAATATCACCCTATACCAGCCAATCAGAAAATAGTATTTCTTGTTTCCAGAGTATGTGTTTCCTATGGAAATGTATGGACCTGCTGCCAGAATTGCTTGGCGGAGTTGTTACAGCCACGTACAGCACCCTCCACAGTAAAGCTGAGCACAGACAACATCCAACCAGGAAGCACGTTTAAACAGAGAAAACTAAATACCCAATAAAAAAATTACGATTTTTTTTTTTAAAGTACAATGGAAATCAGCCAAGTTCCATCTGGAAATGTTTAATTGGGGTCTAGCTTTGACAGCATAATTAGTTCTGGCATCTCACCAGCAGGGGGCCAGCTGATTGAAGCTACCTTGTTAAAGCCTGCCCCGGGTGCTTGCTCTTATTAGAGACCCTTTCTAGTTACAGATTAGAGTCAAGACCTCCACCTGTTGTAGCTTTGTCAGATAGGTAAATATATCAAGATGCGTTTGTATGTAATGTAGTCGTTCTTTTGTATGTTGTATGCTATGTATAGTACTAGCAACTCTCAGACAGTCATTTCATACTTTCCCAACACCTTACATAACCAAAAGCTGGCTGCAATACAGCACTTTTCTGCATATTTCTGATGTAATCCATCCACCATTATAGAGTGTGTCTGTCTGATTCGTCTGGCTTTTGTTATTGCATGATATGATAATAGTATGCCATGATAAGATGTTATGATTAAATATGATAGTATATGGGAATACACATGATCAAACACTGAGGTGGGCCCATGTGACTGTGGTGTACATTTCCGTATGAATGACTCTTTTATAACCTTATTGTTCATTTGTCATCATTTGCTAGTTTAGACCAGTATCCAATCCATCATGAGAGCTTTAACTGGAGTGCAACATTACAATACAACACAGTGCAGTGCTGCCCCCTAGTGGCTGATCAAACCATCACAATCAAAAGTATATTACAGTAAGTGGTTGTAGTTTGACTCCCATATAAAACTTCCATTGAACTGTTGGCTTCTCTTAAATATTCAAGATGATATTGTTACCATACAATGCAATACCATGTTAATAACCATCAAAATGTGAATATGAGCCTGAATATGACAGCCTGAATATGACAGTTAACATTTCTTTAGTCAATACATGTTGGCTAATCCAGTTGTGCAAGTTGGCAAATGCACAGTCCTTTTGTAGCATTTGGTGAAATGTTTCTGACATTTAGTCTGCCAGAAATACAACAAGTAGGCACAAACTGTATGAAGATACCAACAACAGGTTAACGAAACAATGAAATAACTTAAATATGAAACAACTTCAGACAACCAGTAGCCTATCTATCTGCTAAAGCAGCACTTTGATTTAACCACTGAACTGCATAACTCTGCACATTACACAAAGTAATACAGCTTGTACTGTCCACAAAATCACCAGCCATATTAGCCATTTACACAACTACAGCTAATATATTAGCAATTTACACAACTACAGCTAATATATTAACAACTACAGCTAATATATTAGCCATTTACACAACTACAGCTAATATATTAGCCATTTACACAACTACAGCTAATTCGATATCATACATAGTACAACATGCTTAGTGCAATGCTCCATCCTGAAAAGATAAGACTTACCAAAAAGTAAAGCGCAATTTCCTGAGATAGACATACCTTTGTGTACACTGGACCTTTGCATTTTTTTCTATAGGCTACTGGAGTATGTCCATCTCAGGAAATTGCACTTTACTTTTTTGTAAGTCTTATCTTTTCAAGATGGAGTGTACACAAAGGTTTCAGAGTACACAAAGGTATGTGTGTGTGTGTGTGTGGGGGGGGGGGGGGGGGGGGGTGGACTACCGGCACGGTCCTGGTTGAGAGTCTGTCTGGCTTTGGAAAAGAAGCTCTTTCTCATTCTCGCAGTGCTGGCCTTCAGGAACCTTAGCAGTGACCAGTCCAGACCTTAGCAGTAACCAGTCCAGACCTTAGCAGTAACCAGTCCAGACCTTAGCAGTGACCAGTCCATTGTTTGGGTGACTGGGGTCCTTTATGATCTTCCTGGTTCTGGTCTGGCACTAATATATTAATGATAATCACCAGCCATATTAGCATTTACACAATGCAATCGTTATTACTGTAAATGGATAAATTGTTTAACTGCATCTCCCGTGGTATTTCTCAGATTTCAGGTAAAATTGGGTTACTGAAATTTTTAAAAATTAAAAATTGAACTAATTGGTGTACATCAAATTATCAGTCCATTTGATAGGAGTAACCTTGTGAGCTTGGTTGAGACAATAACAGGAGAATTTATGTATTTTTGCCATTTTCCTGGTCAGGTAAATGTGTAATTACCACCACAGCGCCTAATATATACACTTATAATATATGTACATTTTAAAGATGAAATGATAAATCAGTGCTTTTACAACCTTTTATAGTTTCACATGAAGTCTATTTTATCTTGAACTTATTAGAATTGTTGAATTTTACTTGCCACATGAGTTAAAGTCGTTTAAGTATCTTATTTTTTGATTCATCATTCGACCCTGGCTTGGAATATATATTTATTTGAAATAAATACCATAACAAATCTGTGGCAATTTGGACTGTCCAACATTGTCGAAAATATCTAATTGTTGTCATTTATTGTAGCCTAATTTATACATAATCTTTTGGCAAAAATAATGCATGGTGATGACATTGAGGTTCTGGTAATAACATTTGTTGCGGTGATGACAAATCACCGGTCATAACCTATTGCAATGTTTATAATTTAGGTGCCCAAGTTTTAAGTGATTTTGAGCAAAAAAAAAAAAAACTTAAAAAAGATTAATGTATGTAATGTAGGCCTATCTGCACAAATGCCATCACCAACTCAGTCGTCACTACCAATACATTTCAAGCTATAATGTGCTGGTAATGACTATAATGTGGCAATGTGTTAAGGACGACATTTATGCTGAAAAACTACCCTGACAAGCAAAGATGATGCCCAAGCAATTCTAGCTAGCTTTCTTCATGTAAAACGGAAGGAGTAGAAAGTGGCCTAGCCTAGGCTATCGATATTCGCGTTAAAATGTAAGGAGTAAAGGTAAAAAGTCGCCTCAAAAATAAATAGTAAGTAAAGTAAAAATATCTGAAAAATCAATTTGAGTACAGTAACGAATTTGTACTTCGTTACTTCCCATCTCTGATAATAAGTGTATGCCGAAAACGATGGATAGAGTAGAATTTCTTTTTTTTGGACATGAAGGCATCAATCTTTCTGCTTGACACCCATATATTCTGTGATATTAGGTTACCATAGCTACAATTTTTTGATTAAAAAAAGTGCTTTTATGATGAATGTGTTGGTAACGGCTACACAGGTATTAAATTAAGCGAAATAAAGTACATATACAGTTATGTACATAACTGTACAAGTACATACAGTTAATTAGTTCAGGTAACATTTAACTATGCATGGTTTTTTTTATTCAATTGTGATAGGCTAAATAATGTTTGAGATGGCACGACATTACGGAAAAGGTTGCGGACAACACCAAAATACAGATATTGTAGCCTACCAACACCAATTAAATATGTGAAAATCATGAGTAAGCAACCTCTAAAAAGTCTAGGCTTGTTTTGTTTACTAATTAGTGGTGCTAAACATTAGATTGAATGCGTTTTTAATAGAATTACACCCTGTGGACAGACCCGAATTCTGGGAAATAATGTGGTCAAGGCGTCCAAAGATTGAAACCAATGCAATACAATTACAGGGGGAGCTGCTTAGTTTTTGGATGAATGTGCTGAGGTGAAGAAGGTCATAGGCCTACTAGACATATGCTCATGGGAACAGCCTCTTGGTCAAACAGTCTCAAACTCAAACACCTGTTTGTGCAAACAGGATATGGAGAAATGTTCAGCTCTGGGAGGACATGAGGGGAATCAAGTGAAGAACACGTAGACTTAACACAGCCTACTATGCAGGCTGTATGCATGGAGACAATAAGGCTGTTTGCTCTTCCAGATTTGTCCATTAAGTATGCTAAGCTATAGGCTACTGTAGGCTACCACACATCCAATGTATTCTTTCTTCAGGGCTGCCCCTGTAAAGAGCAACAGTTCAAAGGCGGTTTTTTAGGGCTACCGCACGAAACCTTGTGCGATGACAGGATGACACTCAATTGGCTAAAGACCATAGCGCCATGGGAGGGCGGTTCTATGTTGAGCAGCGCTAAGTCCCTCGCATCACCACCAATATGAGCGGGCTATTACCACCCCCAGCGTAGACAGTATAGTCTAAGCTTTTGGCGGTGATGGGATAAACAGCTAACAAGGCAGAAGATTACGGACCATTGTATTGTTGTCTCCGCTTTCGTACTCCTCAGGCACATATAGAAGAAAGGACATAGACAAGTGAGTATTTCTGCCTCAACTGTTATTTCTTATTTATATGGTAGACTATTTGCTGTAAGTCTATATGAGGCTATTGTCATGCACATGCCTGTGAGATCCACCAGCGCGATGCGCCGAGCAGCATCCGGATCATCATTGCTGTCAAGTGTAGCGACGAGGCGGTCCTGATGAGCTGGTGTAGGCTAGGATGTATTGCCTAGTCCTAACGTTAATACACCTGTCGTAACGTTACATTTCCGTTTATTCCCTCCTCGTTAGGGTAAGTAATGTCGGTGTGTTTTCTTGCCTTCAGTCGTCTGTCACCATGCTGATTTCCGTCGGTTTCAACAGGATACTCAGGAGGCTAGACTACCCACATCATGCACGCTTGCATTGTCTCTATCGTAGCCTAATCCGCGACGAGTAGGCACGTGGGTCGCTATTATCAGTCAAATAAAGCTATTCTGCATTAAGCACACTAATGGTATTAGCATGTTAAGAAAAATCCGACATATAGCACTGCATATTGATATTATCGTGTTAAATGTCCGTCAGTTTAGTGTCGTTTAGATGCCTTATGTTATTATAGATGCATAATTTGTTATTGTAAAATGTTTGGGAAAAAATGCCTTGCGCACTTAATGAAAATAGCTAGCATCAGGGTGTGTCAATTCATGACTGTTTGGGGTGGGGGGATACCTGACACGAGATTCCAATGGCAGTGTTATGTGGAGGTGGACAACTATTCAGCTGAAGGACAATTGCAGTTTCCTCTGAAATCGGTGATTTGATGTTGATGTGGTTTTATAATATAGGAGGACTAAGCCTTACGTAGCTACATCAGTAGCTTAGGAGGTCTAGGAGTGGCTCGCATGGTGCTACATTGATGCAGCATTCTAAGCCTACTGAACATTTTAGTGCAAGGTGTTGATACTCATGCTAACTGGAGCTGATGTGGATTCAGTCGACCTCCAAGAGGTTTTCATTTCAGGTAACAAATTCCAAGAATAATAAAAAAACCTCATATTAACATCTGGAGTAACTTTCACTCTTGATTAACGATAGGAATAGGTTATCCAACGTTTACAATCTGAATGTTTTGCATGAGGATGACACAGTTACTCAACAACCTTAGGATGAATTTCCAGAAAAGCAAACTGTTGCTATGACAAGTAGCCCAGTGATGGCACAAGCAGGCAAGCTGTGTGCAAGATGCGGGCGGCAAGGCTATTGGCTCACTTCCTCCCAGAGGAGTGATGTGTTGAGTGAGGAGCATGTGACTCATTCATGTATGATGCACAGTAATCTCTTGTTGTGCTTGTTCTGAGTAAAGCATCTCTGCCCTTAACCTCCCATATGAACACTAACACATAGATCAACACTAAAAGCTGCAATGAGGCATCGTTGGTGTTCTCCTGGTGTGATGGGTGAAACCAATAAAGATCACTTTCCCTCATGAGCACCCCCCCCCCACACACACACACACCCCTTAGTGGTGTGTTCCATCTGGTTGGGACATACGGTCATCCTATAGGCACATTTGAGGTCAGGGCAGGCTTTAATGTTGTGAGCGTGCATGCTGCCATATCCCATACAAATTAACAGCAATGTATGGACTGTGCCAGTTGGTCAAATAGAGTGAAATCAGCAAATCACTTTTCATTCTGTGCTAACCCTGTTTTCACAGGGCTGTTGTGAAGTCTCTGTGCTAACCCTGTTTTCACAGGGCTGTTGTGAAGTCTCTGGGCTGTCCCAGGCGGCCGGTTGTGGCCATCCTTTAAGTAGATCCCTGGTCCCTGAATCAGCTTCTGCTTCTGCTTAGAGAAAAGCCCTCTGTGTGGGGGCAGTGGAGAGCCGGATATTATCAGCCGTCCTACAGCTGGTTCAGATGGAGGCTTCACTCCCTGATCCCTCTCAGATGCCACACAACATAATGCCCAAATGCCAACGTGTTCATTGATAGTTCAGAGGTCATGGTTTCTAGTTGTTTTTTTTCTTTTTCTGATTTTCCATAATTCTCGCTTTGGTTATATTGTCTGGTGCAATCTCTCTCTCTCTCTCTCTCTCTCTCTCTCTCTCTTCTTACTCCCTGTCTCTCTCTCTCTCCCTCTCTCTCTCTCCCTCTCTTCCTGTCTCTTCTGTTCAGTATTAGCTGGGAGGTTGCTGGTAATAGTGGTTGGGTAGGAGGGTTATGGTGTGGGCTTGTGACATTAAGTGACTCAGCCATTTCTGCTGTCTGCTGTCTGGGTGGAGGAGCGTGTGCATCAGGCCTCTCTGCTGTCTGGGTGGAGGAGCGTGTGCATCAGGCCTCTCTGCTGTCTGGGTGGAGGAGAGTATGCATCATGCCTCAGTCCAGTTTAACACAGGTCTATCCTTCCTGTGAATGGATGGTGCTTGCACTCTTGCTTTTCATATTGGAGTCTGTACATGTGTGAGTGGGTCTGAGCATGCTCACAGTGGGCCTGAGGAGTGGTGCATTTCAGATACAGCATTTCAGAGAAGGAACTACATTGCAAAATGCACTTTGGACTAGTAAGGGTTATAGTGGGGAAATAGGCTAGAGTTTGCTAGGGCTAGAAATCATGACCTAATGGAAGATGAACACTTGAAGAACTGCAGCTTGTAGGGCGTACCAACAAAATGTTTGTTTAATTTACAGCTGTTGTCAATGAAAGTTCATTAGAAAACGAAGGCCCTGTTTACATTTGTTTTTAGAATGTCTCTATTGGGTGACCTGCTGAGACACATCACGGTTTACCTGTGTTACCTGTGTACCTGTGTTTAGACTCTGCTATTGCCATCATTACATTCATCAGAACTACCATTGTCACGGAGGCAGAACACATTAGTGTTAACACTACAAAAGATATGTACGTACAACACACACATATAAATATATGAACACATAGTGTTTACACTACAACAGATATGTACGTATACAACATATACACATATGAACACATAGTGTTTACACTACAACAGATATGTAGGTATACAACATATACACATATGAACACATAGTGTTTACACTACAACAGATATGTACGTATACAACATATACACATATGAACACATAGTGTTTACACTACAACAGATATGTACGTATACAACATATACACATATGAACACATAGTGTTTACACTACAACAGATATGTACGTATACAACATATACACATATGAACACATAGTGTTTACACTACAACAGATATGTAGGTATACAACATATACACATATAAACACATAGTGTTTACACTACAACAGATATGTACGTATACAACATATACACATATGAACACATAGTGTTTACACTACAACAGATATGTACGTATACAACATATACACATATGAACATATAGTGTTTACACTACAACAGATATGTGGTCAAATGTGTCTCAGATCACTTCGCCAAGTGGAAACACCATATGGATCGGATCACAGTGCATCTTGGTGATTGTTTGCACTTGTGTTTAGAACTGACCACTTGTGATTGGATCACCCAAAACACATTTAAAAAACAAATGTAAACAGGGTCAAAGTGTGCTCCATAAGCCTAATGATCAGCTGCAGTAGTTTTTCTTATGTGAACCACCTGATCATGGGATAATCCTGGGACACCCATGCACTGCAGATGTGGTGTTTGCGTGTGTGTTTGTGTGCGTGTGTCTGTGCGTGCGTGTGTGTGTGTGCGTGCGTGTGTACAGTACATATGTCAGCTATGACTGTCCACTTGCTCTTAGTGTACAAACTTCCTCAGCAGTGAGGGTTAGAACCGCCTCTCTCACACTTGTACACTGATAAGAACATGAGGGGCTACTGAGCAACTGTGTTAAGGAGATGAACTGAGCAACTGTGTTAAGGAGCTGAACTGAGCAACTGTGTTAAGGAGCTGAACTGAGCAACTGTGTTAAGGAGATGAACTGAGCAACTGTGTTAAGGAGATCAGGGGCTACTGAGCAACTGTGTTAAGGAGATGAACTGAGCAACTGAGTTAAGGAAATGAACTGAGCAACTGTGTTAAGGAGATGAACTGAGCAACTGTGTTAAGGAGATCAGGGGCTACTGAGCAACTGCTATGCAATTGAGAGAAGTTCCCATTTTTCATCAGCAGATTTCATAATGATCAGATGTATGCTGAAGATAATCATGTTATTGATGATTAAATGTGTGTTTTGTAAATTTCCACTTGCATATGACAAACTTGTGGATCAAGTGTTTAATCAACACATACTGTATGTAATAGGGTTAAGTATAAGTGTTTAATAGACACATACTGTATGTAATAGGGTTAAGTATAAGTGTTTAATCGACACATACTGTATGTAATAGGGTTAAGTATAGACCCTTTCAACAGTAAAAACAAAAACAATGCTTGAACGTTCTATTTGGTTCCCAATCAACTTCCTCTGCATTAAGATAACATATGGAATGTTAAAACGGAAGCCTTGTGGGGCCAAATATGATGCTGATAATGGAACTCTCTTGAAACGGTCTATAAGTGTTTAATCAACACATACTGTATGTAATAGGGTTAAGTATAAGTGTTTAATCGACACATTCTGTATGTAATAGGGTTAAGTATAAGTGTTTAATCGACACATTCTGTATGTAATAGGGTTATGTATAAGCCGATCTCAAGGCCTACTTTGTCTACCAGGCGTTGGGCAGACATGTCAGTCGTGTGCAGACATATCACTTTGCATGCATGTGCATTGTTGCAGATATGTAGTGTGGAGCGAGGGGGGGGTGGGGTGGGGGGAGGGTCAGTGATGGAACATTGAGGTCATGAGACGCGCACGTTTAATTGCGCTCCCGCCTCGGTGACGCCTCGGTGACCTTTTGCGACCCCCAACACACACCCCTGAGGCAGGCAGACCTGGCATCCTCACAGATGATTGGCTCTTGAGGCAGGCAGACCTGGCATCCTCACAGATGATTGGCTCTTGAGGGAGGCAGACCTGGCATCCTCACAGATGATTGGCTCTTGAGGCAGGCAGACCTGGCATCCTCACAGATGATTGGCTCTTGAGGCAGGCAGACCTGGCATCCTCACAGATGATTGGCTCTTTCACTGGGTCATGTCTTCCGTTTGGTTTCACGTGCCGTCCAACAGGACCTCGTCAAAGAAGGCAAGACGGAAGAACTAGGGCACTGAGCTTGTGTGTGTGTGTGTGTGTGTGTGTGTGTGTGTGTGTGTGTGTGTGGCTTTAGTGTGTTTTTTTTTAGTGTGTTTGTTTCTCTATCTGACACGATTTCTCATTCCCACTAAACTCAGACTTGTTCAGTGACCTGATGATCAAAGACGTCTGAGTCAGGATAACTGTGCAGTATAACACACTAAAGCCTAAGTACACTAAACTGTGCAGTATAACACACTAAAGCCTATAGTACACTAAAAAAAATAACGTTCCCGAACCCGTTAATAACGTTCCATGTCAGCTGCGGGACATACAAATTAGTAGGCTGATCATTAGGACTTTAAAACTGTATTGTTAGTCTACATAATTTTCCTTAAGTCTCTATCCTGTCATCAAACATTAAAAAAGCATATAGGCTACATTATGTAAGCGGCATAACAGAAATTCTGACATGCCTACATTTTTTTTTTCAATATTATACGTGAATTAAGACAAGGAACATTTTTGCCATGTTGTTTATTGGCAAACAACTGAACACATCCATTATACTTCTACAACTGAACACATCCATTATACTTCTTGCATAGCTTAATGTGCAAATGACAAATAGGCAGGCTGCATAGCTGTCATTGAGATCTTCAATCGACCAAACCTAGTCAGGGCCCAATCAGTGCATTTGTTTCTCTTATGTCATCAAACAATACAAAACCACACAGCATTACAGAAGCATTACTGTAGCTCCTACATCCATCCAAAAACCTGTGCAACTCATATAGTTAAATCTGTGAAAATAACTGAAATATGGTAGGCTACATACACTGTAGCTGCCATTGTGAACATCAATTGGCCAAACCTGGTCAGGGCCCAATCAGTGCATTTTTGTCTCACTTATGTCATCAGACAATACAAAACCACAATGGTGTGTGCATAGCTGCCATTGTGAATATTAAACTTATAAACAAGTGCCCAAAACCTTGTCAGGGCCCAGAGGGAAATGAAAAAAGATTCTGCCTGTACAGCTGGCGGCAAGCTTCTCTATTACATTTCTCCCGATCGGAAGTGAACCTCACCAAGTCATATTGTACAGAAATGTTGTCAAAGAACGAAAAAAATAATGCTATTAACCGGTTACCATTATTTTAGATAAACAGTTATGTTCTGGAACATAAAAAAATATTAAAGTTTCTGGTTTTGTTTCTGTTCCTAGCAAAACATCAAAAGTTTCTGGTTTTCGTTTTTGTTCCGTGAACCAGTTCAAAGCCTTGGGTATAACACACTAAAGCCTATATAGTACACTAAATTGCGGTATAGATTTTCAGAGGACACTGTCATATTTGCATGTGTAATGCATGTGTGAGTGTGTGTGTGTGTGTGTGTGTGTGTGTGTGTGTGTGTGTGTGTATGTGTGTGTGTGTGTGTGTGTGTGTGTGTTGTGTGTGTGTGTGTGTGTGTGTGTGTGTGTGTGTATATGTGTGTGTGTTGTGTGTGTGTGTGTGTGAGAGAGTGTATATGTGTGAGTGTGTGTGTGTGTGTGTGTGTGTGTGCATGTGTGTGTGTGTCTGTGTGTGTGTGTGTGTGTGTGTGTGTGTGTGTGTGTGTGTGTGTGTGTGTGTGTGTGTGTGTGTGTGTGTGTGTGTGTGTGTGTGTGTGTGTGTGTGTGTGTGTGTGTGTGTGTGTGAGTGTGTATATGTGTGTGTGTGTGTGTGTGTGTGTTGTGTGTGTGTGTGTGTGTGTGAGTGTGTATATGTGTGTGTGTGTGTGTGTGTTGTGTGTGTGTGTGTGTGTGTGTTGTGTGTGTGTGTGTGTGTGTGTGTGTTGTGTGTGTGTGTGTGTGTGTGGTCGATGCATGAAATGAGCAGCCTTCCCTGCCCCTCCCCACTGTTCCCCAGGGGTAATGTTTGTCCCCTTAGGAGCCAGTCGAGTGGAAAGTTGTTATTAGGTCAGAGCGGCAGTCTGCTGTTCCTAGATCAGACTGGAACAACTGACTGGGCACCAAATCTCACTGTACAGAAATGAACAGCAAATATTACCAAAAGTGTGATTTAAAAACATTAAAGCTTTGGATTTGGTA